>NC_056735.1:287588644-287888644 GCF_019279795.1 Protopterus annectens | reverse complement strand
CCCCCAGTAAAGAAACCTCCATAAAAAACTTCTCCAAAGCCAACTTCATGCTACTCAAGTCAGAAGTGACAAACGTCATGACACCCATGCAGACGGGAACTGAAAGTTCAACTGCTGAATCCTACACTAAGGCACTGTCTGAGCACATCCACTCATGCATAAATCATGCTATCCCAAACAGAACCAGGATGCTCTCATCCAAAAAAAGAAAGCCAATCTGGTGGCCCCCTGCCATAAACAAACTTTACAACAAAAGGAAGAAACTGCTACCGAAAAGAGGAAAATCCCAGGATGCAAAAAACTCCCTTACCAGCCTCAGTTAAGAAACTGAGATCCCTCATAAAATCCTCCAAAGCTAGCTACGAAAATAAAATTGCCAAAGATGCCAAAGACAACCACAAGGCATTCTATAACTATGTCAAGAATCTAAATGGCAATGCTCAGATCTGCTCTGAGCTAAAACAGAATGGCATTAAATATACTGATCCCAAGGATATTGCCAATATCCTGGCAGATCGATTCAGTGCCAACTTTACCCCCCTCTCACCCCTTAAAGGGCCCATCTCTCTACCGGAAGATTGCCAAATTCTGGTAATAATGGCCACACAGGTAAAAAATGCACTCTCCAAAGCTAAGAATACAGCATCCATGGGACCAGATGACATCCCAGGCTGTGTACTACATGAACTACAATATGAACTGGCACCTCACCTAAGTGTCATGTTTAATCATAGCCTCACCTCAGGTTTCGTGCCCACCGAGTGGTGCAGAGCTACAGTTATACTACTCCACAAGGGGGGATCCACCTTGGATCCCGGAAACTACTGTCCCATCAGTCTGACAAGCCTGATCTGCAAGGCCATGGAGCGTATTATCATGGAACTTATAAACAAAGACATTGGCAACCTTCAAACACTGGACCCCACCCAGTTTGGGTTTGTGAAGGGCCAATCTAGTCTCCTGAACCTGATTGACTTCTTCGAATCAGTCTCCAGAGCCATGGACAAGGGTAAGGTGGTCCACACAGCCTATCTAGAGCTTGCCATGGCCTTTGACACCATCCCCCACTCTGGAATCATAGATAAACTTACTATGCTGGGCATTAATACCTACATCATCCAATGGGTTGCTAACTGGCTTACTGATAGAACCCACACTGTAAAAGTAGCCAACTCCAAATCCAGCTCCAGACAAGTGACAAGTGGAGTATCTCAGGATTCAGTCCTGGGACCACTCTTGTTTGGCATCTAGTTCTCTGAAGTACAGACCGACACTAAGGGACTCTGGCTAACAAAGTTTGCAGATGACTGCAAACTGGGAGCCATTATTGAATCCCCAAATGATGTGGATACTCTACAAAAGGTCCTTACAGAAACAGATGCTTGGTGCCAGAGCCATGGGCTCAAGCTCAATGCCAAGAAATGTATAGTTATCCCCTTTGGGAAAAAACATGTATCCATGAATTACCATATAGGTGGCAGTACACTAAACACTGAAAGTCTAATAAGAGACTTAGGGACACAGGTGGACAGTGGTCTCACCTTCGATAACCACATCACCACAACAGTCAGGAAATCCTTCTATGTGGCACACCTCATCACTAAGGGCTTTTCATCCAGAAAAAAGGAGGTCATTGTCCCACTGTACTAATCCCTCATTAGACCCATTATAAAATACAACGTCCCATTTGGTATGTACCTCTCAAGACATCTGCAACAACTGGAAAGGCCGCAGAAATACCTCACTAAAAGAATCACAGGCCTAAAGCAGATGCCCTATGCTGACCACCTTAAAAAACTCCAGCTATACTCTGTCGCATATCATCTACTCAGAGGCGGTCTCTGCTTAACATACAAGGCCATGTCAAACCCAGAGCTGTTGGACATGCTACACTTAAAGAAATCCCAATCCCTCAGAGCCACATGCTCCAGGGATCTAAACCTTGTCATCACAATAAACAAAACATGCTGGAAGGATAGGTTCCTGACCTAGAGACTCCTCAGACTCTGGAATAGATTGCCCATACATGTCAAGCATTGTGCCTCTTTGGCCCTCTTCAAAAGGAACCTTGACGATTGGATAGGAGAAAGGAAATTCACCCCAGGGATCACGTCAGTCACCCTGCTAGACATGGGTCCAGGGAAGTAAATAGTGTGGGAAGAAATAGCCAGGGAATTGTTATGGCTAGGCTTGTATAGGCCCTAGGGCTGATAGCCTAGTACCAACCTATGACCAAAGTGTCGTCAGAATATGTAGGTCCAACATTCAAGAAGATTTTACTCAGAGTTAACATATTAAAAAAAACAGCTTCTTATTCTCATTCTTAGCTGATAAATGTTCTTCATAATTGCAATTAGCCCTACATTTTCTAATCTTTTACTTCCTGGATGCCAAATTTTAATTCCTTTCACTGGAAAAGATCCTAAGCTTGCTACATATATTATATGTGAACTTTTCATGTTCACTAATTTTGAAAGCCTATTGTTATACCATGTTGAGGAGGCAACCATTACATTATTTAAACATTTCTGGGTTATCTTCCCCTATAAGGTAGAGTTAGAATGAAATACTAAAGTATCCCACCAGGCGAAGACTTCTTCTAGCACATACCTCTATCCAGTCTACTGAATTCATCCTATTGTTTAGTTTCTCAAAGTTCATGTTCCCAGAATCATGCTTAATTATACTGAAATGACCAGCCTTAATGTCAGGTAAAACAATATCAATCACTGCATGATCAGAGTCCCCAAGTTGTGTTAAAGCTTAAATGCTTATGACCGACCCAGACTGACTGACAAAAATCAAATGTAAGGTACTGCAGCCCCTAGTAAGAAAACGAGTAGATCGCATACCATTTAGGAGGTAAACACTACTAAGGTTGCCACCCGTCCCGTTGTCAGCGGGACACAAATGGGTTGAGCTGCCTAATCCCGTTGCCTGTTATGGAAAGTAGTGGGACTTGAAAAGTCCCGCTTTTCAATCGCACTGAATTGCCGTGGAAAAGCCGCAATTACTTCCAGCTTTTCCACGGCAATTCAGTTACATCACCAACCCGGACCTGCAGGCAAAGCTGTTGCCCGTTAGGTCCGGGTGTTGTAATTCGTGCAGCAATTGGCCGCAATTCATGAAAGGGGTGGGGAGCCCTGCAAAGATCGCGGCTGTAGGAGTGCTTTGTGTTAAGCGCGTCTACAGCCGCTAAAAAAAAAAAAAAGACGAGATTTTTTTTTCTTATGAGCCAGTCAGTCAGCCATTCTTACAGCCATCCATCCATTCTTCCAACCAGCCAGCCAGCCATCCATCTATTCATCCAGCCAGCCATCCATCTATTCATCCAGCCAGCCATCCATCTATTCATTCAACCTGCCAACCATCTATTCATTCAAGCAGCCAACCATTCATGCAGCCAACCAGTCAGCCACCCATCCATTCAGCCAGCCATTCATCCAACCAGTCAACCAGCCATCCATTCATGCAGCCAGCCAGTCAGCCATGCATCCCTTCATGCAGCCAGCCAGCCATTCTTCCAGCCAGCCAGACATCCATTCATTCAACCAGCCAGCCATCCATTCATTCAACCAGCCAACCATCCATCCATCCATGCAGCCATCCAGCCAACCATCCATCCATCCATGCAGCCATCCATCCATCCATCCATCCATCCATCCATCCATCCATCCATCCATTCATCCAGCCATCCATCCATCCATCCAGCTAGCCACTCTAGCAACCGGTCAGCCAGTCAGCTAGCCACTCCAGCAGCCAGCCAGCTAGCCACTTCAGCAGTCAGCCAACCAGCCACTCCAGCAGCCAGCTAGCTAGCCACTCCAGCAGCCATCCGTCGTACCCATAACAACATCTCCTTCACCGCTCCTGTGGTGATGTCATGGTAGAGGGTGTGGCCAGTGTCATATTGGCCACGCACCCATGTCCCACTTTGGCCCGCTGAAAAGGTGGCAACCCTAAACACTACTGACTGCTTGAAAAGGATGGCAAGAATTTAATTTTTTGTCAGGAATACAAGTTACATTAGATTTGTTTAAGCAATCCTTCATCAATAAGTTTTAACAGTTTTATCACTGAAGAGGAATGCTTTTTTGGAAGATAAGTTTATAGTAGTAAGTCATAACTTGGCTAAATGAAGAAAGCACATCTGGGAATGTATTAAGACTTTGTCTAAAAAGGTAAATTTCTGTCAGGAAAAGATATGTAAACTGTTACATTGGTCAACAGCAATTCTACTGGTATGAATTTTGCTTCACTTTGGCGGGAATGCATATACAGTGTCTGTTTAAATAAATTAGACATACATCACTTAGTTCCCTGTTGTGTCAAACCAGAAAAGCAGATACACCTTCAATCTAACAGAAAAATGTATAGTTTTCATAAAGTGTAAATCTTAACAATAGAAAATTTGTTGGAATATAATAATGTGAAATCCAAAACTGAAGATCATTTTAGGTAACCTACTACAGACACCTAGAACCAGAATTTAAAGGAATGTGGACTAGAGGAGCTTAGGTACATATCCAGATTGGTGGAACTGGACAGTGGCTTGTACAAATACATCCTGAAAGGAGCTGGATGTGACAATCAAGTTTCACATGCGCATAGCTGTTGTACGAGAGAGGTTGTTTTGCTGCAGTTTGCTTTGGAAAACCATAAAAACTGGAAGCACAAGTAGTGTTTTGGGATTTGAGATCTGGAAGAAAAGACTACAAGCATGACAAAACCCAGGGATTAAAAGAAATGGACGGTTAGGAGAAAATGAAGAGGGGTAGTAGCACAAATATGGACCACCAGTGTAGCAAAGCCAAACAAAGTGCTGGGGCGTATGTCATGTAACAGGACATGAGAGAAAATGTGACTGACTTGGTAAGTAAGGAGAAGCGTGCATGGGAAAAGTGAGAATTCAGGACACATAGATGTATTCTTCTAGAGTTACATATAGCAGACAAGTCACAGCTGTCTTACATTAGGCATTGTCTCTGGTGCAGAACATGCCAGGTTTGATAATCAGGACAAAACCGCCATGATGAAAGAGCAGACTGAAGAATGGTACATAGCAGCACCTAAGAGATAAAGGCTTAATACTGTTACATGTCTGGGACAGTATGTTGTTTTAGAATCTAGTAGCTGTAAGTCATAACGTCTCCAAAAGTAATGTAGGTAGGTTCAAGAGATACAACGGTCATGGACTTTGTGCTCTACAAAAGACGACATAACACAGGAGCATGAATAGTCAGGGTAGTTATAGTACATAACTGACAAGGTCACCCCAAAAATTATGTTCTCTGAAGGGATTCATGCCTTCAGATGGAGCCATTTACTGATGCTGGAAAAGCTATGTGGTATAAATATGTCCACTGGGTTCAGTATGACAGGAAACTTAGAAAAACAGAGGACTGTCCCTACAAGTGCTTTCATTCTAAAGGGGATAGTTATTGGCACTGATCTTGGTAGAAGCTGTCAACTAACTATAGAACTGTGAGCCACAGTTAGCTGCTTTACCTGGGCACTTGAGTAGGTTTGTTGCTACTCAGTAGCATTTACTTCATCATGGTGAGAAGTGCAATGAGATGGCAACAGCAGTTGAGTAAACATATTTAATCCAGAGGAAAGTGTTTTATGGGCCAAATTCAACATAACCAACACAAATTCTACCAATGTTTCTGGGACTTTGAACCATCACAGGACCACCCAAGTCAGTGTTCTTGGGACCTTGTCATATGCTTTCTTCGAGTCAAAGAATGCCCAGTTGGACTCTTTCCTCGTTTCAAGATTCTTCTCTGCTATCTATCTCACTGCAAACATCAGCTTAGTTGCACTGCATCCTGATCCAAACCACTTATCTCCCATAGTGCTTAGTGCTATTCTGCATATTTGTTTATCAGTTACCCTCGCCAGCAGTTTCGTACAGTGTGACAGAAGTTTGATATCTCTGTACTGCTCATAGTTGTAGATGATTAGATGCAGACATAGATATTTTATTACTAGTAATCACTTAAGCAACAGGTTAAAAACCCCTCTGGAGCAATAATGCTCTATGATAGTCTAACCAGTAATGACACCATCTGTTTTCTCTTCACTTTTTCTCATTTATTATTAAATTTGAACACAGCAGCTTCAGTCTTTCTAAAACCCACAAAGACAAACCTTGCTCAAACATCTCAATGTTCAGTAATATTTCAGCAATATTTGTAATAGCAACTATGTTAAAATTAGGGATACCTTTGACAACATCTGTTCTGGCACCCAATGTACCTGATATGTCTAAAGCCAAATGTTTCAGTACCCTGCATTCTGTCCTAAACAACTGCAGGAAGATTAACAAAGAAACTACTTTGGTAGAATTTTAAATAAAAAAAAAACTCTATAACAAGAAAAGGCAAAGGATCTACAATACTTTTAAACACTACCCCATATCAGAAAATACAACAATGGTAAATAATCCTTGGAAGAAAGTTATATTTTTGTTGGACACTCTGCAATAATCAATATTGTATCTCTGATATATGCTCTTTTAATTCTATATTTAATAACATACAGTGTATATAATTGAAAGACACGCTATTGTAAATACTGCATATAGTTGTTTAAAATGATATTTAAAAATATTATGTAAATATTATTTTAACTGAAAATAAAAAAAAAAATTTGAGGAAAAAAAAAAGAAAATACAACATGACAAAATGCAGTACAGAAATTACTATTCAAATCTGCTCAGTAAGCCAAAAGATCCTATGGGCTCAATCTAACAGCTAAGACTAAGAGGAACAACAGAATTAAATATAAAACCCAAGATTTTAGTGTCTTGAAATACAGCAATACTTTCTTTTCAAACCCAGATGTATCATCAATATCTTAACCACAATAATTCAATACCAATTTTAGGCCCCTAATAAATAAACTTGCCACCATATTAGATAGAGATGATAAAGTAATACTCTTGAGAGGACTTAAGCTGCACTATCAGAACTGTTAAGTACAACAGTCCTCAGTAGCATTTCTGAGAGTTTCCTGTGCTTTATAACATAAACTGGCATAGTTGGCTTATAGCACAATGTATGCAGCCCCTCTCCACTCATGCTGTTCCTGATCTGTAGCTGTAGCTAGCAGGTATTACTTTTCAACACCAAATCCCCACTATAAACACAATAGTCTCATTTGTATTCATCCAAATTACTGAACAATATGATTACACAGAAGGTGAGGAATGACAGTGACATCTATTGTTTCTTTTTTTCTTTCTAAAAATCTTTATTAAGATTTTTAATGTTCATACAGCATACCATAATTTAGAATTAATATCATACATATTGATTTATCAACCACACAAAGAGAAAGAAAACCTATATAACAAAACAAAAACTATTTACAAGAGTGTCAAAATATTTCTTCAGGGTAAAGTTCAGTTTCAGAATTATTACAATCAGTATTGTCCAGTACCTCTGTGACTTTTACCCAAGAGCTGTAATATGAAATGATTCTTTCTGTTCTTATCTTGATAGCAGCCCTTTCCATTTGAGAGATGTTAAAGACCATGTTCTTGAACTCTTTAAATGTAGGTGAAATCTCACTTTTCCAATTTGTAGAGATTGTTTTACGAGCAATAGCTAATAAAGTCCATAGAAGTGAATATTTAGATCTGGGAACACACTTAGGCATTAAACAAAGCCAAAGATTCGGTCAACTGAAAGTTGTCATTAAAAACATTTTGCAAAAATAATTAAATTTTTTCCAAGGGGATTACATTCATAAAACATGTGTTGCCAAGTTAGCTTTCAATTTTTATTTATATCTCCAACATCCTACTTCTTGATTAAACATTAATTCCATTTTATGGTGTGCGACATGATAGGAGGTACTGTCAGCAGTATAATTGGACACCCTTTGTTAAGGGCCTTAGAGTAGCTGATTGTGGAGTGTCTGGTGGCAGTGATAACTACCTTGTAGTCTGGGCAAAAGGAGGCATAGCTAGTAAACCTATGCCAGTCTTTCCCAGGTGTGTGGGTGTGTGTAAAAATGAAATCTTAGAGGGTCTGTATCAGCTACTTGGGGCTGGGACATGAAATATTGGGTTTTCAGAGAGGGTGCTGGAGGACCAGCTGTACCAGCGGGGAATTTTATTGGAGATCTGGAGGGAGACAGATGTAGAGACATTCAGATCCTGGGCTTATAGTGTGTTCCATGTGTGCTCTTAAGAGAAAGTGTATTTCATGCAGACAGGTCTGCATCTGGAAAGACTGAGTGTATCCATTTGTATTCCAAGTGCACATCCCTCTCCAGTGTCAATAGTGAGGATTCATGCTCCTTGATTACTGGTCCAGTATGGAGTTGACACATAGTGGTGCCCATCACATATTGGCATGGTGGTGTCACATTTATATTGGTTAGCTGTGGTGGGACCATCACATGCTCACATACTGTTGAGTGGTGGTGTGGATATTGAATTCCTGTAGTCTGTAAGCAGTGGTCACTAAATAAGGTATGTCTACTCTCAAGCAGCCACAAAGTAGACCTGCAGAGTTTCATATCACAATAGTTTTATTTATTTATGTTTTGTTAGCTTAGTTAGTCAGGGAGATCAGCCAAGGATGTCAGCAGAGGATTATGGCAAGCTGACAATGAACCAGATGGTTGAATTGTGCCAAGCCAAAGGACTGGGGCATGTCAACCTGACTAAAGGGGAAATGATTGCAGCCTTAACCCCAGCTGCAGCGCATATCATCAACCAGAAGGATAACCAGTTTGATGATGGGAATTTGTAGCTCTCAGAAATAGAACAGTTCAACTTTTCCTCAGAGGGCTTAAAAATCCATATGGAGTTAAAGAGACTTGAACAGGAGACCAAACAGTTAAAATCAGCAGAGTGAATGCTGCATTTGTAGGCTGAAGAAAGTGATAGACAGAGGCAACATGAAAAGGAAATGCTGATTCTTCACCAGGGTCATGGCAGTAATGGGCACAGGAGTAACCATACCCCAGAAGCAATACAGGTTAGTAAACTTCTTCCTCAGTATCAAGAATGTGATAATTTTGATAGTTCTATTCATCTATTTGAAAGAATATAACTGACCGAGGGTTCTGGGTACAGTTCCTCACCCCCTTACTCCATGGTAAAGCTGTAACTGTAGTTTCTAAGTTGTCCGACACTGATTGTTTAGATTATGAGAAAGTTAAGTACTGTTTATTACAATCTTTTAAGTTAACACCTGAGACTTACAGAAAAAAATTTTCGTGAGCAAAGATGCAATGCAGATGAAAATGTATGTGATTATATTGCTGAACTAAGCACTTATTTTCATAGGAGTGTGAGTGGGTGTCAAGTCACTACTTTTCAAGGGCTGGCAGACCTTTTGGTGAGAGAACAGGCCCTTAGCACTTTGTCTGAGGACATGAGAATCTGGTTGGCAGACAAGGAATGTAACTTTGCAGATGAGTTGGGGAAAAAGGGAGACCTATACCTATCGAGCAGGGCATCACGGCACAGGAAATGGATACCCAGTGCTGCACATGGATATAAGGGAACCCATAATAGGCAGCCTAAAACATCCCAACAGAGTCTGCTAGTAACAGGGAAAGTCACTAGTTCAAGTACATGGCCAGGATCAAGGGTTAAATGTTTTAAATGTAACCAGTGGGACCATGAAGCATATAGATGTTCATGGAGGCAAGGTAGGGAACAAAACAGAACAGCAAGTGGGAATAACAGAATGAGGTGGTAAGTTTTCTGGAGACAAGAGGGGTACTAAACTACCAGCAGAGTTTATATCCGATCATGGTAGATGGAAACAGGCCACCGCCAAGAGAGAGACACAGCCTCTGATATAACCATTGTGAAGTCTTTAGTGGTTAAAGAGGAGCAGTACTTGTTTGGGCAGTCCACTCCATTCAGAGCTTTAGCAGGGATCCCATTCCAAATGCCTTTGGCCAGGGTTCACCTTGACTGGGAGGGTGGAAAAGGAAGCAAGCAAGTAGGTGTGCCTGAGGATATCCCTGCAGATGTATTGCTAGGGAATGATTCTGATAATGAAGTACCTTGTGTGCATGCAGTGACATGCAGCCAGGTTTGGAGACAGGCATGTGGGTCTGGCAGCCTGGGGGGGAACCAGACAGACTGCACACCTGAAGCCAGGACTGGTGATGTGGCTACTTCAGTAAGGGAGCTACCCCGTAGCAGTGAGAGTGAAGGTGAGCCACAGCTGCTGGTGGGTGCTGATGTTCCCTTGGAGAGAGTGACAGCAAGGGAAGAGATCAGAAGAAGTACCCAGGCTGACAGTGAGGCACTGCTGTCAGAGGATACTAGATTTCCTGTGGAGGGGGAGCTGGGAAGTGTTACAAAGAGAGAGTTGAGACAAGCTTAGGTCTCAGACCCTACATTACAAAACTTGAGGGAGGTAGCTCTGAAGGCACCTGATTCTTAAGGAAAAGGGGAGTCTGTATACTGGAACAAAGGGTTACTATACAGGAAGTGGGCCCTTGAGGGAGGCTATAAGGTGAGGTAATACAGCAGTTGGTAGTGCCCACAACCTATCGTCTGGCACTTCTAGCCAGAGCCCATGACATTCCCTTTGCAGGTCATATGGGAATAAAGCATACCAAGAGATGTATTATGCAGAATGTTTGCTGGCCTGGGATTTACAGGAATGTAACAGGGTACTGTGAGCAGTGCCAAAAAGTAAGCAAGGCAGGAGACAATGTCAAAGCTCCTCTGATGTCATTACCTGTGACTGAGGAGCCATTTCAGAGGGTAGCTATGGATATTGTGAGGCCTCTGAGTACCCCAAGTTCCACAGGGAAGAAGTATACCCTAGTGGTAGTAGATTATGTTACTAGATACCCTGAGGTGGTGGCTCTGTCCTCTATCAAGGCAGAGAAGATGAATAATGCTTTGCTAGAGTTTCTCAGCTGGGTAAGTTTCCCAAGAGAACTACTGACTGACAGAGGTGTCAATTTTATATGAGACCTGATGGCTTGTCTGTGGGAGTGCTGTGGGTGTGAAGCACCTAAAGACCACTCCCTACCACTCTCAGACTAATGGTCTTGTGGAGAGGTTAAACTAAGCTAAGACCATGCTACAGGTACTTGCAGAGCAGTTTAAGAGGGAATGGGACAAATATTACCCCATCTATTGTTTGCATACAGAGAGATGTCCAAGGAATCTACAGGTCTTTCACTCTTTGGGTTGCTGTATGGACATAGGGTGAGGGGACCTCTAGGTTTGATTCATGATGAGTGGGAAAGTGTGTGTGAACCCCACAAGGAGTCTGTTGTGGCATATGTCCTAAACCTCAGGACAAGCCTTAGGGAGCTCATGAACTTGGCCCATGAGAACCTGGCAGGAGCCCAACAGCAGAAAAAGTATGACAGGAATGCTTGAGCCAGGGAGTATGATGTGGAGCAGCAGGTGATGGTTCTTATTCTTGTCAGACACAATAAACTGCAAGCAGCTTGGGAGGGACCCTTCAAAGTAGCAAGGAAGCTCAGTGATGTTAACTACATGGTAAAACTGCTAGGCAGGAGGCAGGGGCACAAACTGTACCATGTTAATATGATGAAGTCTTACTATGACAGGGTGTGCTGAGTATTTGCAGTGGATGGCAGGAGGAGTCTGAGGGGGATCTTGTGACTGATCTCTTCAGTGAGACTTGGACTGACACCTCAGTGGAAAGGGTAGTGATGTCCCAGCGGGTGTCTCCTACCCAGGTTTGAGAAATCCAAGCAGTGTTACAGGGGTTTGGGGACATGTCCCCCCGGTTTTCCCCAAAGACCTATAAAGCAGGCCTCTTACAGGGTGCCTGAGTCAGATACACTCTGAGGGAGGAAATATAAGAGATGTTGGAAATGGGACTAATCCAGGAGTCTAGCAGTCCCTGGGCCTTCTCAGTGGTGCTGGTACAAAAGAAGGATGGCTGCACCAGGTTCTGTGTGGACTACAGGAAACTAAATAGTCACACAGAGTCAGATGCTTACCCCATGCTTAGGACAGATGAAGCCTTAGAGCAGCTGGGTGGGGGTAAGTATCTGACCACTATAGATCTTACCAAGGGCTACTAGTAGGTGCCCTTGACTCCTACGATAGACAGAGGTCAGCCTTTGTGACTCTTTTTGCCTTGTATGAGTTCATGAAGATGCCCTTTGGGATGAAAAATGCCCCAGTGACTTTCCAAATGCTGGTAGATTGTATCCTAGCAGGAGCAGGAGATTTTGCCCTTGCTTACCTGGATGATATTGTCATCTACAGCCATTCAGCATGTCAGGAAGGTCCTGGGCAGACTGCAGAGTTGACCCTTAAGCCCAGTAAGTGCCAGGTGGGTATTGCAGAGGTCTCCTACCTGAGACATAGAATGGGGAGTGGTAAGATCAGGCCAGAACATGACAAAGTGGAAGCCATTCAGGCATGGCCTGCCCCTGCTACTAAAAACAGGTGAGGGTATTTTAGGGACAGTGGGATACTATAGAACGTTTCTCCCCAATTATAGTAACATAGCTGCTCCCCTCATAGACCTGACAAGGAAAAACAGGCCAAATAAGATAGTGTGGACTCCAGCAGGCATTCCAGAAGGTTAAAGGAGCTTTGGGAGGACTCCTTGTGTTACTCAGTCCAGATTACAGCAAATAATTTGCTGTGCAGGTTAGAAGCTTCAAACCATGGGGTGGGGTCCACATTTTGCTATGTTTACTCAGAGGTAGAAGACCACCCAGTGGTATATCTCAGCTGTACACTCCAATCCAGAGAGGAATGCTATGCAGCTGTAGAAAAGGAATGTATAGCCATACTATGGGAACTGCAGAAACTTCAGCCTTATCTGTATGGAAGGAAATTCACTTTAGTTACAGACTACAATCCCCTTACATGGCTACATAGAGCTGGCCAGCAAAATGCCAAGTTAATAAGGCGGAGCTTAGGACAGCAGACATATAACATGACAGTACAAAACCGTAGTGGGGTCAGCAATGCCAATGCAAGACAGGTAATGAGGTAACATATTCCCAGATGGGCTTATTTTTCTAAAGTCACATTTCTCAAGGGTCACTTGGAAAACTAGCCTTAGTCTTCAAAGGGAGAGAAATGATGATAGGAGGTACTGCAAGCCATGCCAGGGAGAAGTAAGAAAGTGAAAGTATGACTTGTGCCAGCACAGCTAGCTGGAATTTTGTAAATAATTGTATGTCATTAGTATATCAAACTGATCTGTACAGATGCTTGTGCTGAAAATGTACTTATGAGCTCTGCTTGTGTTAATTGTGTTAGAATATATCAACAGTGCACCTTGCTGAAATAAAGAGAAAAGTACATGTATTATATCTCAATTAAATGTATATGCTTTTATAGAGGACACTGGCACAGCAATGGTTAACCAGCTGGCTTATTTTAAGAAAATAAGGGAAATGAAAATGAGCTGTTAAATTATTAAAAGGCAGCCTATAGTGCTGAGTAGGACCGGAGACACTGGGTCTGGGACAATGCCTTTGTTCATTATGGCAGTGCCTGAAGGCCTCCCCTCTTTTCACTGAGCTAAACATCTGGATGGGTATTGCAGCCGTCTATGTTCAATTCCTGTTTCAAACACCAAAAGGAGATATTGTGTGAATCTAGAGTCAGGTGACCAGATGAGATAATTCTACAAGTCATCTTGGATATTATATTTTACAGGGAGCAATCTTAAAGTATATAGTATTCTGTTTTTGAGCCTGACTAGAAAGACTGCTCATGTAAGTTATTAGAGAACAGTAAATTATTCTAGATTCAGTAAGGAATATAGTGCAGCTTAGTTTAGAGATTGTTTTTCTTTACTTGTATGAGTCTGTCCATCAATGTTGTTTTCAATATTTTCTGTGATTTGAACTCTGTGGTTTATTGTAAATATACATTCAATATTTTCATGTTCTTTTATTATTTATTATTAAATACATTTAAAACTTCTACTGTGGCTGATCTTGTAAAGAGTACTTAAGCTTTGACAGTACTTATATTTATTTGGTGATACTGTGTGGGCCACTCCAGAAGGCCTAGCCACCTTGGTGAACTATTACCATTTGCACTAGTATTAATACTGTATAGTATAATTGGACACCCTTTGTTAAGGGCATTATAAGTAGCTGATTGTGGAGTGTCTGGTGGCAGTGGTAACTACTTTATAGTCTGGGCAGAAGGGGGTATAGCTAGTAAACCTATGTCAGCCCTTCCCAGGTGTGTGGGTCTATGTGAAGATTAAATCTTAAAAAGAGTGTGTTAATTTACTTGGGGCAGGTTCATGAAGCACTGGGTTTACAGAGAGGGTGCTAGACGACTTGACTTGGGCACTTGGCTGAAGACCTAAATCTACAACTTTACCAGTGGGGAGTCTTATTGGGGATATGGAGAGAGACAGAGACAGATACAGAGACATCCAGACCCCGACTGAGTGTGTTCCCTGTGTGCTCTTAAGGGAAACTATACTTGATGTAGAGAGGTCTGCATGTGGAAATACTGAGTGTATCCATTTGTATTTTAAGTCCACATCCCTCTCCAGTGTCACTGGTGAGGATTCAGGCACCTTAATTACTGTCCCAGCATGAGGAGGACACATAGTGGTGCCCATCACATACTGGCAACAGTGGTGGGTGTCACAAGGTGTAATATATATTCTATGAATAAATTTCAAAGAGAATACTTTCCATTGTAATGAAAGAAAAAATTGCCTTGAGGAAATCAGTATTAGTTTTTTATTGTCCTCAGAGATTTGATTATTAATGGTATTATAATAGGTATTCTGAAGAAGTCTTTGATATACGCTGACAAAAGCACTAAATAAAGCTGTGTTTTATGCAAGGCTGGCGTTTTTGTCTGGAAATGGTCTTTGTTTAAGGTTTTATAATAATCCCAATAACTTTCTTTATAATATATTTTCAGGCTTTTGACTTATTTGTATATTTCAGATAGATAACCTTTTCCTTGAGCTGTTTGATTACCTATAACAATCAAAAATTCTATAAGTTTAGGAATAAATTGTCTAGTTGATGAATATATACTGGCTCTCTTTTTTATAATATATTGTCTTAATTCTTGTACTATCAATCACAATTCATTATCTATATTATAGTAATTCAAAACTTGTTTCATTTTAAGAACTTTTCCAGAATCCAACTGATGCCAATATATTAAGTTTTTCCTTCTAAGTACACAAATTTTGTTAATGTCAAAAGTGTCAGTATTATTCTGTGCACATGCAGTGGGAAATAATAAGAATGAAGCAAAAGAAAAACGACCATCAACCACAAGTTAGCAAACACTAACAATAAGGCATCGACCAGGAATGTAGTAAATCACAGTTTAATCCAAAGTTGTTCACATAGACTGAGCGCTTTCTCCAGGTCAACTGGCTTCATCAGAGTCAATTTGCAAAACACACCCAGCTCTCCTTATATACACCCAAAAATTAATCAATTAATCAATTATTAAAAATTGTATAAACCAATAAAATTGAATTAATTATAACATACTAAACCCATCATTGTACCGAAAACTTTATACAAAATATTTAGTTAGCTTGATAAAAATGATAATCATATATAATAAGATGTGTACTATGTTTTTTAAAAAAAATACTTATATATATATATAAAAATAAACATTACATAGAAAATTTTCACAATATTCTTACATATAACTTACAAAGGAAAGGATTAGTCAAAGGTCAAATGATTCGACGTTCGAGACTTATTAGTGAAGAGGAAACCTTCAGGTCAGAAATACATACACTTATAGGTATGTTTCTGGAAAGGGGGTACCCGATAGAAATGTTGAAGAAAATTAAAAAAGAAATATATAGGAAGAGAAGGAGTAGGTATATGCCCATTTTGAAAAATGAGAATGAAATTGGAATGACACAAATGTTGAAGCCTAGGTGGGCGATGGGGAATTTGAGTGATGAAACATCAAGGTTTATACTTACTACGAAAAACACTGGATGCACTCAAATAATACCAATAACCACAAGTAGAGTGCAGTAAGCCAAAGAAAACTGAAAAATCCGTATATTCCTTTTTAGAAATGTTTTTAATGAATATACCAAACTCCACAGACCATCACATAAACGCAATTCCAACAACTCAGTTTCCAAGCGTTTTCATCCAAACCAATTGGACTTCATCAGACATTAAACAACCATTAAATTAATCTATATATACTAGTTTGACTAACCCACTGACCAATGAATATTGCTTTAGACATTTGAATTGAGCAAATTAGAAAAACAGCCTCATTAATATTAAAATAAAGTAAAATGTAATACACATATTCATCACCTTGAAAATGACTGAAATAATCAAAAAATGATAAAAACCTATCCATAATTAAATACACAAACATGTATAATGTTGAATTTAATAAATATTATATTAAAAACTATAACAATGTTGAAATAAAGTGCTTGTGCTGAACTGACCAAATGTTCCTATATCTATCTGTAGCATGATAAAATTAGGCATGACATTGATGACAAATGTAAACAAGTCATGCAACGGAAACTAGGTAAATTACATAGGGATATTACAGAGTATGAAAATGGGACTAATTACCCTGAACCCACTTTTTCTAAAAAGGACACTAACAATTTTTTTAACAACAGGAAATGGAACAAACCCACTTATAGTCATACTGAATTTATGAATGACTATCAATATGACCAAGATTTCCCTCCATTAGTAAGGGAAACAGATGAGGAATATAGGCCTCATAATAACAGGGGAAATTTTTACAGGAGGGGGGGAGAAGAGGGAGTTTAGTATATTCATTGAAAACATTTCTAAAAAGGAATATACGGATTTTTCAGTTTTCTTTGGCTTACTGCACTCTACTTGTGGTTATTGGTATTATTTGAGTGCATCCAGTGTTTTTCGTAGTTCGTTTATCGTTCTGGGTCAAAGAAAAACTTTTTTGTGAAGGAGAGCGGAGAGTAATGAGTTCGGAAGGGCTGGAAGAGCTTGGCCAATCAAGGAAACTGATTTGGCAGTTGACCGAGCTCATAGACTTACTAACGCCCCTTTGCCACAAGATGTTAGTTAGTCAAGCCAAGTTTGGTGGAGAGGAACATGCTTACGAAGGTGCACAGCAGCTTAACACCAGAAGTAAATGGAAAAGGGAGCTTATGGGCGACGAGGATGACGCCGGCGACTTTTCTAATGGTTCAGCGACTAACTTTAATCCTTTATTAACTCCAAATATTTTTTGTGCTGAATCTGAAGGGGCTGAGGTGAGAACTGAGCGCCAAGGAGCTGCAGTATGGGCTCAACCTAAGAAGACGACTTCCATAGGTTCAAGCACAGGTACTGTTTGTTCTAACAACACAAGCACTAAAGACTGGTTAAAAAGAAATGTAGTGTTTGGTGTGGATGTACATGTAGGCTCTGATAACATGGATGGAGAGTCTTATGTAGTTAAAATAGATAAGCTTAAAGGTTTAATGACCAAGTTTAAAATTTTGAATATTGAAAATACATATTTATTAGAGTGTTTGAAAAAGGAAATTGTCCCAAAAGGACTACGTATTTGCAAATATCCTAATAATGTTATATGTGGTTCTATTTTTCATAAAAACTTGCTTAAAGTGTTTAACCAATGTGGTTTGGATGTAATTAAGTTAATAATTGAGGAAAATGAAAGGAAATTAACGTGTTTAAGTAAGGAAATAGATGAGTTAGATGGAGTTATTAAAAATGACTTAATTCATGGTATAAAGGAAGAGAGACAACAATATTATAAAATTAGGCATGACATTGATGACAAATGTAAACAAGTCATGCAACGGAAACTAGGTAAATTACATAGGGATATTACAGAGTATGAAAATGGGACTAATTACCCTGAACCCACTTTTTCTAAAAAGGACACTAACAATTTTTTACCAACAGGAAATGGAACAAACCCACTTATAGTCATACTGAATTTATGAATGACTACCAATATGACCAAGATTTCCCTCCATTAGTAAGGGAAACAGATGAGGAATATAGGCCTCATAATAACAGGGGAAATTTTTACAGGAGGGGGGGGAGAAGAGGGAGGGGGAGGTTTTAACTAACACCCACTCTTCTAGCATCACAGATTTGGAATGTGATGTCAATAATATTAATATAACAGATAATGTTATATATACGTATAAGGATTTTTCCATATACAATTATGGCAATTTTGATATTAAGGAAAACCACTTTAATTTACTCAGTAAAGGATTTAAATTTATACCTAGCTCTAAGGGGGATACCACCACCACAATACTAGACACCAAGTTATTTATGAGAAAAATTAATTTGAGTGTACTGGCAAAGAATAATGGTTATGGTAGTGAGAAAAATAAGACGGGATTGAAAAAGAAATCCACGTACAATCCACCCTTATTACCTCAGTTAAGAAATTTTGAAAAAATATTGGAAGAAGAAATTAGAAACAAACATAATAATAATACAAAATTTCACAATAACTTAAAAAAAGACGAGAAGGAAGCATTAATGGAAATAATAGATGATGATTCTATCAGGGTTATGAAACCAGATAAAGGGGGGGGGGGTGTGGTCATTATGGAAAATATAATTTATGAAGGAAAGATGAACATGATACTTAGGGACGAATCAAAGTATACGGTGGTTTCAAAAAATGAGGTAAATGTAGCATACCACCGGATAGACAATATGTTGAATGATTTTATGTTAGAAGGGGTGTTAAGGCCTGAACTACATAAATTTTTCACAGTAGTAAAACCTAGAATGGCTACAATGTTCGGAATTCTGAAAGTCCATAAAAATTGGTTGGACCCCCCTCTAAGACCCATAGTCACGGCTGAAGGGTCAAAAACAGCACCCTTGGCGAAATATGTAGATACTACTACTAAGCATATATGGACAAAGAATAAAGTGGTTTTGAAAGACTCATGGGATTTTTTAAAACAACTAACACCTGATTATTATAGCACCGACCTTTTATTTATAACTATAGACATTGTTGATTTATTCTCCAGTATACCACATAACAGTGGTATGGAGTTGTTTGAGGAGTGTATATTTTTGGACAAAACCATGACTCAGGAAGAAAAGATACTTTCGGTGGCACTCATGGACACTATTTTAAAATACAACTTCTTACTATTTGATGGAGAGTATTTTCAGCAAAAGACGGGGGTGTCCATGGGTGCGGCATGTGCACCAACATATGCCAACATAGTTTTGTCCAAATGGGAGGAAAAATATATCTTAAATTCTGAATACAATAAGGAATGGATTTTGTATAAAAGATTCCTAGACGATATAGTTATATTTTGGATAGGGGGACAGGAAAAGTTCAAGGAATTTATGGAATACATTGGTAAAACCACTAACTTCTTAAAATTCACTTACAATGTTAACAGTGATGTGTTACAGTATCTGGATATAGAGCTGGTAAAGAATGATACACACAAGTATTTCACATCCAGGGTATATAGGAAAAATACTCATGTTAATTCATATTTACATTTTGAAAGTGCCCATCCCCTGCACTGCAAGCAAAATATAGTGAAAGGGCAGTTTGTGAGGGGATCAAGGATGACTACCCTGGATGACGATTTTTTGATTGAGTGTAATAAATTAAATAAGATGTTTACAGAAAGAGGTTATCCAGAAACATTTGTAACTAATATAAGAAGGGAAGTGGAAAAGGGTAGGGCAGATAGATTTAAACCCATTATGGGTATGAGTGAATTTAAATCATTACGTGAAGAAATCAATAAGGGGACTGATGAAAAACAGTACCATAGGAATCTCATTGTTGAATACAATATACAAAATCTTGGATTAGGAAATGTTTTAAATAAAGAGTGGGATAAATTTGCTGCCTTAACAGATATAGAAGAAATAAATAGTTTCAAGCCTAAAATTATATACAGAAATTCTAGAAGTATAAAAAATATGTTAGAAAAGAATAATAAGGACATGGTCTACAGGAAGAAAGATATGAAAAAAGTTGGAACTTTCAAATGTGGTCGGTGCAACCAATGTACTTATGTTTGTAACAAGAGTGAGATGTTTATATGAAGTAGAAATATCTTAATTAAAAGTAAAAGTAATTATAATTGTGACACAAAAGGTGTGGTTTACCTGGCAACCTGTGATAAGTGTTCGTCATATTACGTGGGAAAAACTGAAAGAGAGTTAAAGAAAAGAATATATGAACACGTATATGATATTCAAAAAGGAAAAGAGACAAGTGCATTATTTAAGCATAATAAAGAATGCAAAGGATGTAGATTTTACTTCTTTATTCTGCAACAAGTTAGAAAGGATGTAAGGGGTGGAATTTGGGAAGAGATTTTGGAGAGTAAGGAATTGTGGTGGCAGGTATACCTGGAAGCAGGTAAAACACCAGGGTTAAATGATTATCTGAGTATAGCTTCCTTATTAAAAATAAGGGCAAACAAAATATAATTGTCATATTTTTAAATAGTGTGGGGTGTTAATGTTTTATATTTTTATACTAATTTTTATTCAATTACATATTTATTTATTTACAGAAGGAAGAACATACAGTATTAAGCACTTTACAATGATTATTTGCACAAGCACTTTATTGGTAATAATAGTATTTTATGAATTCTAGCATTAATATATATATGTCTTTTATTGTATTTTGGATACATACATGCAATACAGGTTTTTGACAGTAGAGGGAGAAATCATGCTACAGATAGATATAGGAACATTTGGTCAGTTCAGCACAAGCACTTTATTTCAACATTGTTATAGTTTTTAATATAATATTTATTAAATTCAACATTATACATGTTTGTGTATTTAATTATGGATAGGTTTTTATCATTTTTTGATTATTTCAGTCATTTTCAAGGTGATGAATATGTGTATTACATTTTACTTTATTTTAATATTAATGAGGCTGTTTTTCTAATTTGCTCAATTCAAATGTCTAAAGCAATATTCATTGGTCAGTGGGTTAGTCAAACTAGTATATATAGATTAATTTAATGGTTGTTTAATGTCTGATGAAGTCCAACTGGTTTGGATGAAAACGCTTGGAAACTGTGTTGTTGGAATTGCGTTTATGTGATGGTCTGTGGAGTTTGGTATATTCATTAAAAACATTTCTAAAAAGGAATATACGGATTTTTCAGTTTTCTTTGGCTTACTGCACTCTACTTGTGGTTAAAGGTTTATACTTAGATATAATGATAAAACATCAGAACTAAGTGATAATTTGAGGAAATTGTGGGAATATTTTCTGAGTAGTGACATCAAAGCTATATTGGGTGTAAAACCAGCTATAACATATGGTAGGGGATACAACTTAAAAGAAATATTGGAAAAGACTAGCCATGACTTTGTAACATCAAGTATGAATAAATGTGGTAGATGTAAATCATGTAGATATATTTCTGTGGGAACCTATCTAAGTGTGGCTGGTTATAAACGCACTATTGCATGTCCGAACATGTAATTGTTTCACAAAAAATTGTGTTTAAGTTGCATCCTGTATGTCGTGCGAGGCATTCTATGTGGGCATGACAACAAGATGTCTCAAGGAGAGAGTTAGGGAGCATGTTAAAAAGGAAGGATGAACATAACTCTCTTTACATGCACTCAAAGGAATGTCCTACATATAAAAAAATTTTATTTTTTATAGTGGACAGAATAAAACCAAATAGTAATGGTGACACTGGGAATTGTGTGGCTTTACGTGAAACAGAGTGGCAGATAAGACTCAATGCCACAAGGTATCCTGGGTTAAATGAATGCATTTCATTAAAACCTGTATTAAAACATCGGGCTTTATTTATTTGAGAGGAAAGTACTATTTAGTACTAAAATGTATTTTAAAAGAATAGTTTCACTTAGAGGAAATACAATTTAGTCTGGGTTATAGTTATATGTAAGAATATTGTGAAAATTTTCTATGTAATGTTTATTTTTATATATATATATATATAAGTATTTTTTTTAAAAAACATAGTACACATCTTATTATATATGATTATCATTTTTATCAAGCTAACTAAATATTTTGTATAAAGTTTTTGGTACAATGATGGGTTTAGTATGTTATAATTAATTCAATTTTATTGGTTTATACAATTTTTAATAATTGATTAATTGATTAATTTTTGGGTGTATATAAGGAGAGCTGGGTGTGTTTTGCAAATTGACTCTGATGAAGCCAGTTGACCTGGAGAAAGCGCTCAGTCTATGTGAACAACTTTGGATTAAACTGTGATTTACTACATTCCTGGTCGATGCCTTATTTTTAGTGTTTGCTAACTTGTGGTTGATGGTCGTTTTTCTTTTGCTTCCTTCTTGTTCCTGGTTTGGAGCTGTTCATCAAATAATAAGAATGACCAAGTCTTAACATCTGGATTTCTACTCAGTTTTTAAAAGTAGTTAATGTATTAATAATAAATTTGGAATATATTAATGTTTATTTTTATTGTCTAGAATACAATCTCTTACCATCCAATAAAATTAGTTTTATATATTGTGACAATAATGAAGAATTTAATTGTAACCAAATATGCTCTTGAATTTGTTTCCACCTAGCTGAAAATCATGAGTTTAACCACAATGTCAAGGTCTTAACAACAGACGATAAGGCATACATTTCAATGTCAGGAATATTAATTCCCCCCAGCATCCCAATCCTTTAAATGATGATTAACACAACTCTAGGTTTATTAGGGTACCACAAGAAATTTAACATTAATCTATTAAATTAATATATATAATGTTTAGGAGGAAAAAGAGAGACTGACTGTGTAAAATATAATAGTTTTGGAAAAATAATCAATTTAACTAGGAAAAAGCTGTCCTCCATAGTAAAAAAGAATTGATTACATTTATCCATGAGATATTTAATTTTATTTAAGATATTATTAAAGTTAATTGCTAGTGATTCATTCGTATCATTTGTTAAAGTGACCCCTAGATATTTAATTTTATTGTCTAGAACTATATATCGTAGTTTTATTTTCATTGAATTTAATGCCAGAAATTCTTTGGAAGAAATCTATTGTGTCAAATGAAGCTTGTATAAAGATTTACTATGATCTTTCAAAATCAATAAAATATCATCAGCAAACAACTGACCTTTCGAGATTAAACTATTATTAAAACATATGTCTTTGATATTTGTATTCATCCTAATACAATTTGCAAAAGGTTCAATGACTAGAACAAACAACAAAGGGGACAGAAAGCATCTCTGTTTCATACCCTTGGTGACTGCAATAGATCTAGATATGCATGACCCAATCTTTATATAAGCTTGGGATTTAACATATAATAATTTTATTAACTAAGTAAATCTTGTGAAAATTCATATTCATCTTAAGCAACAAATAAATATTCCCAGTTAACTGAATCAGAAGCAGTATTCATGTCTAAGCTCACTAAAGTCATATTATTTCTTGTGAAATTGATATAATCAATTAAAGTAAGAATTATTTTATTGTTATCGTATATGTTTCTATATTTTATAAATCCAGTTTGATCTTCATCTATCAATAAAGGGAGTAGCAGTTTTAGTCTACTAGCATGTGTTGCCATGGGTTTACTTCTAAATCTCGAAAGCTCAAAATATTGAACTCAAAAGCTCAAAATACTGAAAGCTCATAATACTGAATCTCATAATATCGAAAAGCATACAGGACACCAACACTTACTATACTGCAGCAGAAATACATACAGAAGCATATTACTCTTCTACAACTATACACACCCCCTGCTACTTAACTATATCAAATCCGAGATCACACTTCACAAAAGAAAATGGCAAACATAATATTACATGCTTCATGACTGCCTGTTGTAACCTTAGTCATGTTCCCTTTTAATGTACTATGTACAACATAACTCATCTTAGTGTAGTGAAGTGCGATCTCAGAGTTGATATATTTAAGCAGCGGGGGGGGGGGGGCTGCCACCCTGCTTATAGTTGGAGAAGACTAAAATGGTTTGTCTTTTCTTTGTTTCTGTATGTATTTCTGCTGCAATATAGTAAGTGTTGGTGTCCGGTATATTTTTGATATTATGAGATTCAGTATTATGAGTTTTCAGTATTTTGAGCTTTTGAGATTTTGAGTTCAGTATTTTAAGATTCAGAATTTTGAGCTTTGGAGATTTAGAAGTGAACCAACCCATTGCCATAAACATTTTATAATCAATGTTTAATAGTGATGTTGGTCTGCATGATGAACATTCTTTTGTATCTTTATCTGACTTTAGAACTGGGTAAATTAATGTATATTTAAAGGAAGGGGGGTGGTTATTATTTTCTTTAACTAAAGTATATACTTTTAATAATAAGCCCAAAGCTTCTTTGGTTAATAATTTATACACTGTGGGTATAATATTTTCAGTTCTGGAAGCCTTATTTAATTTTAACTTATTAATTTGTGACTTATGCTCAGTCATTGTAATAAATTTATCAATTAACTTTATTTGATTTTCTGTTAGTTTTGGTTGATAAATTTCTTGAAGGATTTTATTACATTCTGAGGTTCACTTTCTGTGTTATGTGGATTGATTAACTTAAAGTGTGTTTTGAAAGCCTCTTAAATACCTTCTAAATCTGAAACTATTTTCCTAGTACCCGGAATGTAAACTTATTTTATCTGATTGGATTTTGTAATCTTCTTTGTTCTGTTTGGTATACTTCTTTGGTTTTTAGAATTCATGGAATAAGAATTTAATTTGTTCTATTATTCTTTGGTTTTTAGAATTCATAGAATAAGAATTTAACTTAATCTTTTCTAAATTAATCATAGTTTTACAATGTAATATTTGTAAATATTTTTATTTCATCAAGTTCTCTTTGTAAATTAATTTCTTTCTGTGTATCTAACTTTAGTTTATCGATTTTTGTTTGTAAATCCAATAAATCTTTATTCCACTATTTTTCTTATTAATAAACCAAGTTAGAACTTTGTTATATATGTACGACTTCAAAGAATCCCATATACATATTTCTGACATATCATCTGTAAGATTTATATTTAGAAAAGTTTGTATCTCCTTAATGTACAATTCCTTAAAGTCTTTTGAAATTGTAATGTATGATGGAATTCTGGTAATACTTATACTTTGTTTAGTTCATTGCCAAATCAAGTGTAACTGCATTATGATCAGACAAAGGACATGTAATTATTTTAACTTTACCCAGTTTTGAAGTTATGTATCTTGAAATGTATACTCTATTAGTTCTTGATTGAGTCCCATGACAGTGTGAATGATGTGTAAAAAAATAATGAATTTAGCTCAGCTTACTCATTCATATCTTTAATACTGAATGTGTCAATAAAGCCAATTAATGCCTTTGATGCGGCTAGTTTCCTTTGTGTATTTTTTGTATTAGCATTACTATCAGATAATATGCAATTAAAATCATCTGCCAATATTACACTCCCTTTAGAGTGTTATATAATGTCTTCAAACTGATGTGTAACCTCTTTAATTCCTAGACCAGGAATTCAATATAAACTGATTAATGTGCAAATCTTTCCCTTTATATTCAAAGATACCAAACAAAACATGCCAGATTTATCAAAGTATGAATTTATGATTTTGGGCATCAAAACAGAGTTTTTCCACAGAATAGCCACACCTCTTTTTTGTTTACAATGAGAACTTACTAACACTGAATAGTTATTGGAATTAAGTTTGTCTATATCTTCCTGTAATAAGTGTGTGTCTTGTAAGAAAATAATCTGAGTATTAAGCATTTTTAGCTATTTGAATAAACTCCACCTTTTACTACAATTATGTAAGCCATTAACATTATTAGAGATACACTTCTTGAATATATTAGTATTAGTATAATTAGCCATATGTACCTATTACTTTTATAAAATTGAAGAAAAGCTATAGTACTGAAAAGAATGTTTTATATATATTTATATATATATATATATATATATATATATATATATATACATATCAAATCTCTGTAGCTAGTGTTCGTAGACACCCTCTTGTAAAAGAAAACATTAAAAATAAAACTAAAACCAATCTAAACAATCCCTGAGTTATAAAATCCCAAACATGAAAATCATTGCCATTTAAGCGTACCCTTTAAAATCACTACCAAGACATAGTCTTCACTCTATCTAAAATTTAACTTTTAAATAGAAAGTAGCTAAGTAAATTAAGTTAACAGGTGAAATATATATATTCAACTTACTATTACATATCTTTAACCTAGGTAGACAATCTAGTATAATAAAGACTATAAAATGTGATACTATTCTCATCTGGTTCAGATAAAATTTGAACAGTCTTTTAATGATTTAAATGTAAAATTGTAAAGATGATCAGACCCTAAATATAATAGCTACATAACTATGCAATAATATCAATACTTATGTTTTACATTTTAACTGATTAAGAATAAACATATGTATATAAAAAGATGTGCAAAAACATAAGTTATTGTAAGTGTATAAAAGTATCAGTATAAAGTTTAAAGCACCTACACTCAACAGACACCAAAAAGTAGAATGTCTTATTCATTCAAGTAGAGGCAGTAGTTATGTGAATACAAATCTGAAACATGTAATTTACTCATCTCACCAAAGCACCCTCATAAGACAGTTAGTACAAATAATAATTTGATAGATCAATTCTTGTACCTAAGCTTTAAGCAGATTCACTTCTGTTCAAAAATAAAACAAATGACTATTCTTCTGGCAACAAACATGTCTGTCTTTAAATAATATTTGTATTATTTTTTATTTTACTTTTATATCTTTTTTACTATTAATATCAGTGACAGTATAACATCTTATTTCATTAATAATTGTTATTTCTTTTATGACATAAATGCAAACCTTTCAATCTCCCAGAGCAAGAAAGCTGGAAAGCCACATACAATGGGAGACAAAGGCCCCAAACAGGAACACCCCCTAAATATTGCTCATACAAACCTACAAAGTTGGTAGAACAGCATAGATTTTCTGAAGGGATTACTCCCGTGTCACTATTAAACAGAGGCACAGTAAACTAAACCTTAAAAAGGGCACAGTATACTCAAATCAAGGGGTGGCGTAAGCCATACAGAATCGGGCTAGGCTTATAATTGCTCCAGGGCAGATAGCCTAGTATGAAACTATGAACCTAAGTCTGAAACCCAAATGCATGTCATTATTTTCTGACTTCTGCCCTCAATAATTTGCCAATGATTTACCAGAAAACCATAATTTTATAAGGAAAACACCAAAAATATAAGGCAACAGTCTGGGCACTCTGAAAAAATCAGTACAATTGAGAGGCATGTAGAAATGAATAAAATTATGTGCCATAATGTTCACTTATGCAATTATTAATCTAGCATTTGATGTTTTTAACTGGTATATGTATATCAAAATACATTATTTTATACATTTTTTTATCAGCTTTAAAGATTTTAAGCCTTTTGAGTAAAATTATTTAAAATTATTGTTCTTATTTAATGTATTATGTTATTAGGGTTCTATATATATATATATATATATATATATATATATATATATATATATGTGTGTGTGTGTGTGTGTGTGTGTGTGTGTATAGATATATATATATATATATAAACAAAAAGTACAGTTTTGTACCTACCATAAATGTAGATGTTCGAGGATCCACATTGCTGCAGTCCTAACCATTGGGTAGTCCGCTGTCCCAGTCGGCCCGAATACCAAAGTATATGGCTGGCGTCGGTCAAGGCGCACTAGTCTGACGTCAGGACGTCAGGGTACTAATGCGCATGACCGACGTCATATCCTCAGTCTTTTCTTGCCCCAGATGTCAGAAGACCCTAAAAAGACAAGGCCAAAACCAAAAACACCAAACACTCCTGCACCAAAAATATGTACAATATATACAAAATTACAAGAGAATAACCTCACCAACACAACCCCTAAACACAGAGGGGAAGGAGGGAGGGTAAATTGGACTGCAGCAATGTGGATCCTCGAACATCTACATTTATGGTAGGTACAAAACTGTACTATGTTCTTCATTCCACATTGCTGCAGTCCTAACCATTGGGTAGAATCCCAAAGCAGAGGTAAGGGAGGCTGGCAAATCATAAAGAAGCAGGAGCTGTCAACATGCCTTGCAAAATAGCTGTGGCAAAACCAGCCCTAGATTTAGAGTAGAGAGGAAGGTGGTAATGCTTAGAGAAAGTATGCACTGAACTCCAAGTAGCTGCCTCCAAAATATCCTTAGTTGCTACCCCCCTTAGAAATGCTGTTGAAGTGGCAGTAGCCCTAGTGGAATGAGGCCTAATCCCAGCTGGAATCTCCTTGCCATGATGGGAATAACAAAATGCAATGCAAAACCCAATCCACTTAGAAATAGTTTGTTTTGACACAGGCTTGCCCTGAGAACTCAAAGCAAAAGAAACAAACAACTGCTGAGACTGCCTAAAATCCTTGGTCCTGCTTAAATAATAACGCAACTGCCTGTGTACATCTAAAGTGTGCAAAATCTTTTCCCCCTTATTTTGGGGATCTGCATAGAAAGTAGGCAAATGAATAGTTTGGTTTAAAGCCACACTAGAAACCACCTTAGGCATAAAAGAAGGATTAGTACGTAATGATACCCTATCCTTATGGAAAATCAAAAAAGGCTCTACCGCCATAAGGGCCTGCAATTCAGAAACCCTTCTTGCAGAAGTAATGGCCAACAAAAAGCAGTCTTCCATGACAAGTATTTCAATTCAGCAGTAGCCGAGGCTCAAAAGGTTGTAGAGTAAGTTTCTCCAACACAAAATTGAGATCCCAAGCAGGAGTAGGAGCTCTACGGGGGTCTTATATTCTTTGCCCTCTAAGAAATTGCTTGAACAAAGGATGCGAAAACAATGGTGGGTCACAATCATAGTGAGCTGAAATTGCTGCAGCATGAATCTTAATGGAAGAGAAAGACAAACCTTTGTCCAATAACTCAGTAAGATATTGAAGAGCCACACTCAAATTAGGCTCAGAAATCTCCAAATTCTTTGCTGCACTCCAAAATAAAAATCTCTTCCATTTTTCCGCGTACACTTTCCTTGTACTAGGTCTTCTGGCTTCCATAATCACATTTAAAACTTGTTGAGGAAGTTGAGACCTGCTGTGTTTCAAAACAGAATATGCCAGGCTGTTAGATGAAGAGAGTGAAGCTTGACATTGAGCAGGTGACCGTCCCTCTGAGACAACAGGTGTGGAATCAAAGGTAAAGGCCATGGAGGCTTCCTTACCAGACTCCTCAGTAATGGGTACCAGTGTTGCCGAGGCCAATCTGGAGCTATTAAAATCATCCTTGGCTTGTCTTGCCTGACCTTTAGGAGCACCTTTGGAAGAAGAGGCAGAGGTGGAAAGGCATACACATGAAGATTTTTCCAACTGAAAGAAAGAGCATCCACTTTCCAAGCTGTGTGATGAAACCTCTTTGTGCAAAACTTTGGCAGCTGGTGGTTTAGTGGAGAAGCGAACAGATCTATGTCTGGAGTTCCCCATGACACTGTCAACTTTCGAAATACATGAAGATCCAGTTTCCACTCGTGGGGATCCATGATTTGTCTGCTTAACACATCTGCTAAGGAGTTCTGTGCTCCCGGCAGAAACCTTGCCTGAAGAGTTAGTTGCAAGCTGAGCGCAGTCTCCCATAAAATCATTGCTTGCCTGCACAACGGGTAAGAATGTGTTCCCCTTGTTTGTTGATGTACCACATGACAGTTGTGTTGTCTGTTAGAATCAACACCTGCCCTGGAAGAAGTAACTCCTTGAAAGCCATTAATGCAAACTGGACTGCTAACATCTCCTTCATGTTGATATGTAGATGCTGTAGTCTGGCAGGCCACTTGTCTTGTATCCACTTTCCATTTAGATGAGCTCCCCAAGCAATGTCTGAGGCATCTGTCGTTAGAATCTGACTCGCCTCTGGCCGGGTCACAGAGAGTCCCTTGTTTAGGTGACATTCCTGAGCCCACCACAAAATTCCTGTTGAATGCAAGGTATTATTTGAATGACAGTGTCCAAATCCTGGCAGTGCTGTGTCCATACATTTTTGAGATACCATTGCAGCTTCCTCATATGCAGTTTGGCATTGGGAAGCACCAGAATACAAGATGCCATGAACCCTAAGGCTTGAAGGACTGTCCTTGCAGTCAGCCCGGACTGAAGAGATAGTTGATGGAAGTAAATGGAAAGATTCTGTTGTTTGTCCGGGGTTAAAAAGGCCATCTGGGCTGCTGTATTCAGTCTCACACCCAGAAAGCACATGTCTTGAGAGGGTACTAGACTGGACTTTATTTCGTTCACAGAATACCCTAGGCATCTTAGCACTGCTATCACATATTCCAAATGCTGTAAAGGTCTTCCTTTTCTTGAGCCAGAATCAGGCAGTCGTCCAAGTAAGGATAGATTTGAATTCCTTTTAGCCTGAAGTAAGCTATCACTGGAGCCAGAACCTTTGTGAATACTCTGGGCGCAGTAGATAAGCCAAAGGGCAATGCAGAGAACTGATAATGGGAATTTCCAGCTCGAAACGCAGATACTTCCTGCAACTTAGTCTGATAGGCACATGAAGGTAAGCCTCCTTGAGATCTAAAGTTACCATCCAGTGATCTTTGCCCAGCAGAGGTAAAAGCTGTTGTAACGTCAACATTTTGAACTTGGGAATGTCCAGATAAGTGTTGAGGATAGATAAATCCAAAATTGGTCTCCATGTGTTCCCCTTCTTTGGTACTAGGAACAGGCGAGAATAAAATCCTAGGCCCCTTTCTGGCACAGGAACTGGCTGAATGGCCCCTATTTGGAGTAACAGAGAAATTTGCTTGTGAGCCTCTTTTCTTTGTAGAGGAGGAATGTCTGGCATGCCTTTGAAAGGAGGCAAGGTATGGAAATAAAACCTGTAACCGTGGTGAATGATATCCAAAACCCATCTGTCTTGGGTAATTAAATCCCAATTTTCTCTGAAAAGAGCCAACCTTCCTCCTAAAGGTGCTGCCAGACGAGAACGTACTGGCAGCTGAAAAGGCAGGTCATTGGGTCTGTTTACGAAAGGACTGACCCCTGCCCTCACCAGAAGACTGAGCAGGTGAACTCCCTGTTCTAGGCCTAAAAGAACCTTGAGCTCTGCCCCTACCACGCCTAGACCTACCCCTAGACTGGGAATCATAAGCAGGATATGTCCATCCCTTAGTAGGCCAATTTCTACTAAACTTGGAGGCTGCACCTGCAAAAATCTTTAACAGTTTGCATAGACTTAGCCTTGTCCTCCATTTTCTTTAAAACTGCTTCCACAGGCGAACCAAACAACACGTCAGACTGTAAAGGAGCATCCAAAATCCTTGTCTTAACATGCTCAGCTAAATTCTGATCCCTCAACCAGGCGTGCCTACGAAGAACAGAACCAGTGGCAGCCACCCTCGAGGAGGCCTGCACAGCATCAAAACCACATTGCAAGGAATGCTTACCCACCTGTTCAGACACATGAACTAAATCCTGCAACTCTTTACACTCAATACCTTCCGCCAGAGCATCCACCTTAGACTTCAATTGTGAAAGGAGATAATTTTGATATTTTAACATGTGAAACTGGCAATTCAACGCCCTCATGGCTAAAGTGGAAGAAGTATACACTTTCTTTCCCCATCTATCCAAAGCCCTTGCCTCTTTATCAGGAGGAACAGGATTTTTAACAACAGAAGCCTTAACACCTTTAGGCCCCTGAGAGACAGTTTCCGGGTCTGCCCTATGACTCTTAAAAAGATACTTATGAGCTTCAGGCACCCTATAGTACCTATCCGGTTTAACTGGGGCAGGAGGCAAAGAATCAGGGTTCAGGGAAGCCTCTGCAAAAACATCTTCCACCACATTCAGAACAGGAGGTATAGCTAAAGGCCTATGCTGGGGTAAAAACAAGAATTCCCTAAGCCTCTTCCTGGAATCAGAGAAATCTTGACCTTCCCATTTAAAATGCTCCCTCATGGAATGCAGAGTCTCTGAAAATGAAAAATCCTCAGGAGGCGAAGCTGAAGGAGTAGAATCATCCACATCAGAATCAGAATAAGGAGGATACTCCTGCAAGTCTTCAGCCGAAGACTAAGAAGCCTCCGAACACTGCTCAAACTCAGGTTCCACCCTAGGCCTCTTATCAGGAGGGGGCATAGAACCTCTAATCATAGTAATCAAATCCTCTGCCATTTTAAGCATATGTTTCTTAGGCAAAGATCCTGAAGAGCTAGGAGAAACCCCCACTGAAGTTAAACCTGGCCTGCCTCTCAAAGAAGCCTTGGAAACAGAAGGGGAGGCTCTAACCACCTTAGGAAGAGAGGGAAGAACAGCCACCTGAGAAGCCCCTTCAGCCTGGCCTACCTCCTGAGAGGACACATCCTGTAACAGTAAAGTCTCTCCCTGAGACTCCAAAGAAACTCCTGGCAGAACCTCAGGCTCCACTGAGCCTTCTAAAGAACCGACGTCCGGGACTGTCGGTTCTTCCACTCTAGGCTTTGCTGCTTTGTCCTTGCGCTTTTTGGAAGCGGGCCGGAGCATCCGGCGGCATTTTATAATTACAACGCTTCCCAAAACTAACCTGGCACAGTCTAACCTTCTCTTAATAGTGCGTTTGTTAAATCTAGCACAAGAGCGGCATCCAACAACGTCGTGCTCAGGCCCTAAACAAGGTATACACAAAGTATGGTAATCCCTATGAGGTATCTGTTTCCCACAAGAAATACAGTTATTCACTTTTTCTGACATCCGGTTAAATACTGAGGCAAGAAAAACCAAAATATTCCCAACGGGTACTTAGCCAACTTTGATTCGGTCTGAAACTCCGACTTCAGAAAATTTCAGAACGCCAACCTGCACTCGCAAAACTGCTTCTGCATCGGACCATGCGGCAAAAAAGACTGAGGATATGACGTCGGTCATGCGCATTAGTACCCTGACGTCCTGACGTCAGACTAGTGCGCCTTGACCGACGTCAGCCATATACTTTGGTATTCGGGCCGACTGGGACAGCGGACTACCCAATGGTTAGGACTGCAGCAATGTGGAATGAAGAACATCAGGAGAACTTGCCACTTAGTTAAGTGACAAACCATAAAAATTCACGTATGTCTTATCGATAAAATGTGTATATTTCACTTTAAATAAGATGAAAGGCTATCCACATAAAAGGTGTGGTTGTCACTTTAAATTGCTGAAAAAACAGGGAATCCAAGAAGCAAGTAAATAAACCATGTAAATGCTTCAAAAAGTAGCTCAAGCTCACTTTTGATTAAATGGCTCTCAGTTTGAGTATATGACAAGCAACGGAAATTAAATTATGTTCCACACAAAAACACATAAGCAGTGTACATTTATATCACATTATCGAAAGATGAAAATAGCGAACGTTATTTCATCGAACCTAAAATATTTAAACCACATAACATCGAACATTCAGAACAGCAAATTTTTTCCTTGGGAAAAAATTTGCTATTCCAAAACATATACACACAACACAAGCACACCTAAAAAACATCAATACACATACATACACTTATAATCCTACAACTAGCCCTACACTAAACTATACATACACTACTATCTATCCACTTACCTTAACCCAAACCCTAATCCTAAGGTCCGTCACTATCGCACACTCACCTAATCCGCGCACTAACCCTAACTCACTTAACCCGCCCCTAAACCTAATTCACCTAACCTGCGCCCTAACCCTAACTCACCTAACCTGTGCTCCAACCCTAACTCACCTAACCCATGCCCTAATCCTAACAACCACACAATCGCACAATTACCTGAACCCAACCTATAAATCTCCACCACAGCGCTGAAAATAGCAAAGCCACAGAACCAGCCAACCAAATTCGTTCCCTAGGAAAGAATTTGGTGTTCTGCAGCTTTGCTATTTTTAGCGTTCGATTAAAACAGGTCGATATTAGAACATTCAAAGTTTTAAAACTTTGATGTTCTGATATAGACCCAGCAGTGTAAATAACATCAAAATAATCATCTTTTCCCTCAAGACAATAAACATAATATTAGAAATAAGTTCAAGTTTAGACAGGAAATTAAACAAAGAGAAAACTGAAACATTTTTGTAAACATATTAACTGTAAATCTTCAGCCGTCACTTAAACATTGTCAGACAAGCATTAAAAAATCACACAGACATTCTATATATTTATAACTGTTCAGAATACTAAGGCTTTGCTGAATTAGGACTAGATTACTATGTTTATCATTTACTTTGTATATTAAGCCTTCATTTGTTTTAATGAAAGCCTGTACTGTCATAGAGCCCAGCATAAATACACTTAATTCAATTATTTAAAATGTTTTTCTTTTGTTTTTACTATTTAAAGTATTTAATAGAAAGATTTAGACAAATGTTAAAAATTATTTATACTGATATATGTAATGACATGAAAAGAATAAAAAGATGAAATAATTTTACCTTAGTTTTTTTTTTTTTTTGATTTTAAGCTTAAGCTCCTTTTGTTGAAGTGCATCAGGAGTACCACAGCTGTGAATCATTGTAATATGTTGAGACAGGTGAAAAAACTTGAAGCTTTTGAATATTATGAAGAATACAAAAAAAAAGAAATATTAATCAGTATTTGTCTTTTAGTTTCTTCTTCTTATCAATAGTTTTCCAACAATTTATTTTGGCTTGTCTCTTTAATGAAGAAGAGGGTCAATCCATACCATCCACTTGTTGTAAAATGTTATTAGTTGTTAGAAAGGATACAGCAGAGTCCAAGGTTTCAAAAGTTTTAATTCCATCTGAAAGAAAGACTTTAAGTCTAGCTGAGAGCAGCAAATGTACTTTAAATTGCTTCTTTTTCAAGTCTTTTGTTAAGGGAATAAATTATTTTCTTCTCGAGACTACTGCTGAGGAATAGTCATTGCAAAATCTAATTATACTGTCATTGAATTTTACTGGTGAATTTGACCAGACAAGAGAATAATCTTACTATAATAGTGCTTGGTTTAATAGTTACCATGTTGGATGATGAAGTAACCACCAGTGATCTGTGAACTCTTTCAATGCCAAAAGAAAGAGAGACTGGTAATTTTAAAATGTTGGGAATCCAGGAAGTGAGAAAGTTAACCATGTTATCACCATCAGTCTTTTCAGGTAGACCATAAATGGACAGATATTCCTTCTGGATCTGTTTGCAAGATCATTTAATTTGTTGAGTAGTGAAATATTTTGTTTAAGTAAAAATTCCATTGAAGTTCTTCTCCTGACACTCTGCCTTCTATATCATTTAATGTTTACTCCATGCTGGCAATCTGGGTTTTCTGGAGTAAAACAATCTCCTGTAGCTGTTCCGTTTGTTTTTTTTTTTTTTTTCATTCTTCTTTGAAAGTATCAAGCTTGTTATCCATTTTATCCATCTTTATTGATAGATCTTGAATGCTGTTAAGTAAGGACTGAAATAAAGTCGAGCCTTGAGAATTATTCTTAAAGTAGCTCACATTTAAGAACTGACAGAGCCCTTTCTGCTTGCAAATAACAGGAATTTGAAATGTTCAAAGTTCAACATTCAGATGCAGACTTCCAAAACTTCTTAGTAGAAGATAAACTCAGACATTGATATGTCCACAGCCTCACATACTTAAATTTCTGTCAGAAATATAATTTAGATAGCAGAGCTAAGAAACTGTGCTGTTAGCTTGCCACCATCTTTGCCATGCCCCCCGACATCTGTTATTTCTTGAGCTGAACTAGTTTCAAACTTTGAAAGGTAGGTTATGCCTTTTCAGCTTTGTCACATTTTTAAGGGAGCTGCAGCAGTGTTAAATTTAGAAAGTACCAGACATGCTGCTTATCTGACAGGCTTATAACTCTTTTGTATAAGTCAGTTATTAGACCTAACATTGAATATGGTGCTATAATCTGTATGTATAACTTGTCACAGATAAAGAGGCTGGAAGGGATCCAGAAAACATTTAACATACAGATACTCAAACTTAAAAATCTCAGGTGTAATGATTGATTTAAATAGTTATCCTTATATTCCACAGGATATATGTTAGTTAAGGGGACCTCATTCTTAACTGCAGGTGCCATAATAGTGACATCTTGGCTATTACACTGGGTGTTTTTAACACCTTTATTAACTTCACACATTGTACAGTGATATTTGAGTATATATAGTTACTAAAAAAAGAAAACAAATCATTACATTATTCTTTTTCATGCATTATACATACACTGGATATAAAAATTTTACACACCCCTGTTAAAATGCTAGGTGTTTGTGATATAAAAAATGAGACCACAATAAATCATTTCAAAACTTTTCCCACCTTTAATGTGACCTATAACCTGTACAATTCAATTGAAAAACAAAGAAATTTGTTAGGGGAAAATATATAAAAAATAAAAAACGTACAATAAGCTGGTTGCATAAGTGTGCACACCCTTAAACTAATACTTTGTTGAAGCACCTTTTGATTTAATTACAGCTTTCAGTCTTCTTGGGTAGGAGTCTATCAGCATGGCACATCTTGACTTGCCAATATTTGCCCACTCTTCCTTGCAAATCTGTCAGATTGCAAGGACATCTCTGGTGCACAGCACTCTTCAGGTCACCCCACATATTTTCTATTGGATTTAGGTCTGGGCTCTGGCTGGGCCATTCCAAAAATTTCATTTTCTTCTGGTAAAGCCATTCTTTTGTTGATTTGGATGTATGCTTGGGGTCATTGTCATGTTGAAAGGTGACATTCTTCTTCATCTTCAGCTTTCTAGCAGATGCCTGAAGGTTTTGGACCAAAAGTGACTGGTATTTGGAACTGATCATACTTCCCTCCACCTTGACTAAAGCCCCAGTTCCAGCTGAAGAAAAGCAACTCTAAAGCATGATACCACCACCACCATGCTTCACTGTGGGAATGATGTTCTTTTGGTGATGGGAACTGTTGTTTTTGCGTCAAACATACCTTTTGGAATTGTGGCCAAACACTTCAACCATGGTCTCATCAGACCATAATGCATTTTCCCACATGCTTTTGGGAGACTTCATGTATTGTTTTGCAAATTTTAGCCAGGCCTGAATGTTTTTCTGTGTAAGAAAAGGCTTCCGTCTTGCAGCCCTACCCCACAGCCCAGACATACGGACAATACTGGAGACTGTTGTCACATGTAGTACGCAACCACAACTTGCCAGAAATTCCTGCAGCTCCTTCAATGTTGCTGTATGTCGCTTGGCAGCCTCTCTGACCAGTGTTTTGTCATGTCTTTTCATCAATTGTGTTTGTTAAATTGTGTTGTGCGTACTTGTGCTACCAATTTCTTTCCCTTGGAAAGAAATCGATGATGTGGCCATTTGCTGAAGAGGACGTTCGACGCATAGGTGCTGATGGAAGGGTACTCGACATTCTGACAGTTCGAGTAAGTAATATAAACCCACATTACAAGTGGGAAACGTTTTGAAATTATTTATTGTGGTTTCATTTTTTTATACCACAAAAACCTGCCATTTTAACAGGGGTGTGTAAACTTTTTATATCCATTGTATATGGTTTCTTTCTTAGCAGTTAACATATACTTCAATATTACATGGATTGCATAAGTCCCTGAAATTTCACTCCTCCTCCTGAATATTATTCTGCATGTGTTGTTCCCACAAAGTCCATTTATTTTTTACAGTTTGTTCCTTCTTTTTTTTTAAAGACTCCACCTCTAGTTTCTTTTATATCCTTTGCAACATTCAATATTTTGATATTTCAGTTACTGTTGGAGCTAGGCATATACAAGTAATTAGCACTTTGGTGGCTAGGTTGCAGGATTGGAAAGGAGTATTACTAATAGGCAATGATCCATATTAGAGTTAAATTAGGTAGGGTGGTCTGGGTAAGGAGCAGGTTAGCTATAACAATTCCAAAAATGTGTTGATACAGAGATATGCAGTGAAGGTTCAAAGGACACAGAGATTAGCGGGGGGTAGCAGATGAAGGGTCAGCACAGTAATGCAATGAGTAACACTGCCACTTCACTGTAAGAGACTCTTTGGTTTGCTTCTTCTGGGCTGCATTCTGTGTGGAGTCTGCATGTCCTCCTATGTTTGTGAGGGTTTTTTTCCAGGTACTCTAGTTTCATCCTACATCCTAAAGACATGAGGTAGGCAGACTGGTGACTCTAAACTGTCTGAAGGTGTGTGTATGATACAGAAGACAGGCCTGGTAACCTACATCCATTCCCTACTGGCCTTGTAAACTATATGGATGGCAATAGATATTAATAGGGAGATTTAGGAGTGGAATTCATCTCAACAGCAATGGATGGATGATGGTGAGACTTACTCAACTTAGACATACCTTAGAATGTGGTAAGAAACTGGAAGATATGGCAAGCATACAATGCAGGAAAGCTGATGGGATGGAAGGATGGATTTAATTATATAAAAGAAAATGTGGGACTACAGTGCAAGGTATATGTAGAAAAACCTTGAAAAGCAAAGGGTGGTAACCTATAAGTCTCACAGACAACTAATGTCGACAAAAACAGGTAGGTGGTACACAACGGGATGGATGGAAAATACTGCAAGTGTTAAAACAGCGATACACAATAGACACAAACTGCAAATTGTACAGTAAAACATGTAAAGTCTCAAATCAGTGGTATCATTTGAGAGGGTATTCATCTGAGATAGTAGGATGCACAGATAGACAATGAAGTAGCTCAGAGTAAAGATGGAGTTTAAAGGACAGTAAAATGTAAAAGTGTCACCCATAAGAAAAGATACACTACTTAAAGAGTTATACTGATTTTGTTCAAGCAGTACTTTAAATATTGGAAGAGAAATATTTACCTTTTGGGTAAGCCTAAAGTAGATCCAGTCCACAACAAGGCAAACATTACACTAAGGCTAATGATTAAGTAGGAAGGGCAAAAGATAAACAGAATTAGCTTGTGACAACTGCAGAAGTGAAAAACAGCCTGCCATCAGGGTGGAGCTACATAGCTGGAATATGTCAAACTAGCCTTTTTCTTATACAGACAATATCATTAAAAGCAACCAATACAACATGTAAACAACCACAAAGACAGAACATTCAATTAAAAGATGCTGCATAAAAAGGCACATTAAGCATTGTTCAGGTGGTATAACAAAACAGTGGAAAGAACAGATAAAGAGAAAAGGTAAAGCACAATTAAAGTAGCTATGTAAATTCAGCCATGAGCAAGTGGTATGTACTAGAAACCATGGAGAGAACATAGACAGCTGTGTGGAAAACACTGCTGACAGTCATGGCAATATAAACCAAATTTAAAGCTTTTTTGTGCTGAAAGAACAAAAAGTAGAAAACTCTGATATCATTGCATATTATCATCGCATATAAATCAGGTAAATCTAGCTGGATGATTGTGATACAACATAAAAGCTATATGAGATTTTAAATTAATGTCTAATGCACTTTGCTAGTGAAAATAACCAAAAAGCAAGGACTATGTGTATTAGCTAAGTCCCTTGAGAAGCACCTTAGATGAAATCTTAGCTGCAGGTTTGAGGGGCAAGTTTCCTTCTGTGGGAATCAGAAGGATGACACACAGCAGCTGAAAACGTCAGTGGAACACCAGGTATAACATTTGATCCATTCTTTGCTAAATTTTACACCAATAACTATTGTTTATTAGTGGGAAATTAATGAGAATAAGGGAATGTCCAAAAAGGAATTCACAGTCATTTATTACATGCCACCATGAGCAAAAGCTTTAATTTGGATCTCGATGTACAAAGCCAAATTGTATTTATATGTTTACCCAAACTCAGACAATGAACTAGATTTAAATGTTTCCATCAGAGGCTTCTCATGAGCCCACCCAATATAAAACAATTCAAAATAAAAGCTACTTCAACAAACTGAAATACTTAATATAACTACCATCAATGAGAGACAGCATGCATTAAAAACATTTGAAAAGCAATTGAAACGGAAGTTGCTAAAGGAAAAAGAATAAACAAGCATAAGCAGTAACTTGAAAACTAACATTATATAGCTTTCTTAAAACATGCCAATAAAGTATAGGTTTTCTGAAGTCTTGAACTTCACTGAAAACACATGAATAGTCAATGTAATGTTCTTATTATGGACCAGATTCCAAAAGAGTTGCTCTCAATGTAAATGACTTACTTCAGTGTAAGGCTCATCTATAAACAGGCTTACAGTAGGGGACAGATTCCAAAACATCTGCTCTCAAACTGCCCTCACTGTAAGTGGCCAAGTCTTTCAGAATCAGGCCATTTGGCATGGTACATGAGAACTGGGACACAGATCTCTTCCACTTCCAAAGCCTAACAGTCATCCCAGATGTGTCTCTGCAAAGAATTATCAGGGACACAATAATATTGTCTGCAGATAAAGCCAACTTTTCTTGATTACCATACACTCATATCCCCGAATTTCTGAGTCACTAATTTTATTTGCCATTGGCTACATGCATATATATAATATACATATATGCAATGCAAATATATACATGTTTTTATATATATATATATATATATATATATATATATATATATATATATGTATGTATGTATATACGGATTCACTTCAGAAGCTCAAAATACTGAAAACTTGAATTTCAGTATCTCGAGCCCAAGAAGCCGAATCCACACAATGACGAAAACTGAAAAAACGCGAAATTCAAAACCACGAATACCAGAGGTTTTGAATTTCACGGTACTACTGCACACACACACCATCCTCCACACAAACACACACAATCTGTCTACTACATGAGCAGGGGCAAGCCCCTGCACACCCTACTTAAATATTTTCACTCCAAGGTCGCACTACATACAAACACACACAAAACACCACCACACAAGCTACATTCTCCTCACACACACACACACATCACAGCAACAAAACACACTGACACACACCACAGCCCCTACCAAAACCCCTTAACACACACACACACACACACACACACACACACACACACACACACACACACACACACACACACACACACACACACACACACACACACTTACCTGAATTCATGACCACAGCGGAAGTTTAGAAGAACGAAATTCAAAACCTCCGGTATTTGAAGTTTTGAATTTCGCGTTTCTAAACTTTCGTTATTCTGTGGATTTGGCTTCTTGGGCTCGAGATACTGAAATTCAAGATTTCAGTATTTGAGCTTCTGAAGGGAACCCGTATATACGTATATACAATGCAAATAAAGGCGAAAGAGGAAACCCCTGCCTGGTTTCTCTGTTCAGACACAACTTATCAGAGAGGAACCCTCCCATTTTGTCTCCAATCCCTTATATACCCTCCTAATTATCCTTATTATGATTCCATTGTTCTATTCATAAAATCCCAGTTTACCTGTGTCAAATGCTTTCTCTGCATCAAAACCAACTAACAACAGCAGTACTGTCTTATATTGTGCTTCCTCTGGATCATCATTGTTTCATTAATGTTGGCAAATGTTTGCCTCCCCTCCAAAAAAAAAAAAAACCACACACTATCAGTTTTGGCAACACCTTTGCCATTATTTCAACTATTATAAGCATAAACATTTATAATCATGGTTTAGAATTGAAATAGGCTTATATGAAGCTGGGTCTTTACCATCTTAGGTATTACAGCCACCACAGCTTTCTTCCAGGAAGTTGGTGCTTCCTCTTCTTTTAAAATCCTGTTAAACAAAACTTTTCCAGATCGTTATCACTTTCTTCCCTCATAGTTTCTAAACTTCCACAGAAATACTAACTATTCCTAGAGACTTTCATGCAGACTGATAGGTCTCTGTTTTTATCTCATCACCTCCCATCTTAACTGTTAATTTCATCTACCTCTAACATTGGTATACTGAAATCTTCCACACATATTTCTATTTATGCTTTTGTCTTGACTTCTACACTCCGCTGCTTTATACAAATTTTCATAAAATTTCTGAGATATCTTGAATACCTCTACAGAACTACTGGTTATTTTTTTGGTTCTAGGCTTACTAGGTTTTGCAGCAACCTTTTCTAATTTCTGTTGCCTAAGTTGTTGTGCTCTGTACTGCACCCACAGGCATTAATCTAAAACTGAGGCTATCCATGCTAAGCTGCATGATACAACCTGTACTCCTACTTACACTAATTGCTGTTTGTTCTTGCCTTAGCTTTATTCTCCTCCCAGCTGTGAAAAACAATGTGCATGCTTTCAAAAAGCATTAACTTTTAGCCTTAAGAAAAAGTGCAGTCACTATCTTTAAATAAAACTAAATTATACAATGTGCTAGTAAATGCATAAAAGTATTAGTCATCAGAAAATATATCTCTTACTCAGTACTAATAATTTCAAACTCTACATTTTACTGAGATGCTTGCCCTTTTACATTTAATTTTATGTCTCTCTTAATAAACAATGTAAAGACCTATTGATTTATTGCCTTCACTTTTAGTCAGCTTGTTTCCATGAAAAGAAGAACAAAATGTACAGCTACCCTCACAGTTGCAGACTTTCCCAACTGGCATTGGACATTTATTTGCTTAAAGGAAACTATTCATTACATTGTGGTCTCATTAAAAAAAAATCAACAGTTGCTTACACATATACACACAAAGGCACACACACCACACATACACACACAAAGTCATTAGATTAAGCCATAGGCATTCATCTAGACATTCAGTTAGGCAAGAGTAAAATAAAAATTTCATTTCTACATATATTATAATCAGTGCACATTTACACCCCACCTCCCACCCCAACAGCCCAAGATCACAACTTATTGACATAAATATGTTCTTTTTACATTGTAATGCCTACATTTCTTAAAACTACAAAAGGAAAAAGTACCAGTATACTTTAATATCTTTATCACATACAGCAATCACTGAAAATGCTTTACTACACAACATGCAATTTATATCATGAACTGTTTTATATAAATACTGTTAAAAACAAAAAATGTTTGACTTAGTTATTTTTTCCTTTTTTTTTTTCTTTTTCCCCCCTTTTAGTGTCCTTGCAAATATTCACATCAAGAAGTAGGACATATGTTTGTGAGTCCAACAAGTTTAAAAAGTCAACACAAATCCAATCTTTCTCAGCCACCTTTTCTTCTAAAACCACATTTCACAAAAGTGATTGATGTTTTATAGTCTCACATTTCTAATTTCAGTGCTGCTGGTCTTCTTCTAGTTCACCTCCATTTCCCAACTCCAAACTCTGTTTCAAGTCCAAGGTACTCCTGGTTCTTCTAGTCAATTCCTCTGTTTTTTTCTGTCTGTCAAGCATTTTCCTTTGCATCACTGAAAATGGTTTCATGAGCAAAGTATTTCTATGAGCCTTGTTTGATGGCTCACCTGTTGTTGGACAAACGTTTATATTTTTCCCTTAGCCTGTTCTGCATCATAAAATTACTTTTATATTTCATGGAAAATATTCTGAAGACAGATGGATGCAGCAGCTTGTATTTCACATCTACCTCTCAATATTCCCTGACTGTTGGAATAAATTTGCTTCTCTTCTGCCTGGTGTCTAGTGAATAATCCTTTTCCACAAATATTCCATCTGTACTTTTTCCATCAGTACTTTTTAATACTTTGTCTTTCTGCTACAGTTTTGTCAGAATCACCTCTTTCTGCTGACATGATTGCATCTTTACTAATATAGGTCTTGACTGCTTTTTCATTGCCAGGTTTGGAGAATACACAAAATGAATTAACAAATCCTGCTGTGGAATACCACTCAAGTTACTTACTTGTGCTTTCATAAAATCAATATAGTCTGTTCCTTCCAGTTTCTCTGGTACAGTAGAAAACTCAGGTTTTTCTCTCTGTGCTCTGTCCTCTAATTCCAGCATTTTTTGAAAGAGCTCTTCTTGAGCAGTCTCATACTCGGACAGCTTTTACTTCATTTCATCCTCTGATTTTTGCAGGTTATTAATTTCATCTGAATAGCTGTTTAAAACTTCTTCCATTTTTTCCTGCACCTTTTGTTATTTGTGCTGATATATTCCTTCAATGCTTCATTTATTTTAGTCAGCTCTAAGCACGTTTGACTTATTTTTTTCTCTAAATTACTGGAAGTCATCTCTTGTACCAGAGCTGTAGCTTGAACTGTGTTTTGCTGAACAGTTGCAGAATTCTTTCCAGTGTTTTCTCTTCACCTTTTCTAGTTGATTTCTTTCAATCTCTCTAAGTTTCTTCTTTGCTGGCATCCAGGTAGTGTACTTACAAGCCAGTAACTGAATTTTACTAAAATAGGCAGAATTACTGACACTTATGTGTCAGTTTCTTTTTTCTCAACAAAAGACCAGAAATTAAGCTGTTGATCAATGTGCAGCCATTCTGGAAAGCTGAGTACCTGATAATTGTATGCATAAATAGACCCAAGACATGCAGACAAGATGCAATCAATGTGGATGGACTAGACTGCAGCACTCAGGTCAAAGGATATACATCTGAAATCAATCTCAGGACCTCCGAGCAGTCAAGATATGTAAACACACCATGGAGAGTTATCTCCTAAAGAGTTCATGCCTAGCTAAAAAAAGGAGAAGAACTGCATCACATTCTGAGGCTATTTTTTTTTTTAATTGATGAAATGCACTGGGCTGCATGGCTTATTACATATGGAAAAAAAAAACTTAGACAAACAATTGGATCTGAGTTTGTAGGTTGCTGGACAATTCCCTGTGGATACAATTTATTGGAGACATATGACTGAATTCCATTTCAGCTGTGGAGACATATAGCTGTGGCAAATACACTCCTGCAGTAACATGCCTACAGCTGGAATAAGCAAGAGAAGAGGATGGAAATAATATCCATGGCCTCCCAAGACCTTAGGGACAGCAGGCAGCATTGCAAGAAACCACAGTAGGATGACCAGTGGGCATGTCAGTAGTAGAGAAAATGCAGTGTTTAACTGGCAAAACCATTATTAATGTTTTGGGGGACAAAATGGGAGTTGTGCTTGATATACAATGCATGCATATGCAACTAAAACTTGTAGAAGTGTGTAACAGTATTGAAGAAATCCTGTACATTGCTGTAGCCACACTTATGCTCAATTATGTGTTTTAACTGATGCTTCCTAGACACAATGGTTCTCCTATGCGGAGTAGTAGGCATTGTCCTGAGCAGGGATTCTCTGTGGGTACCTGTTGATTTTTGTTTTTGCTGCAGCTTGGAAAGTAGTTCAGGGAGATATACAGTAGGCCATCCTAGTAACAAGTTCAACTGCCAGTGTCAGGCCTCCTCTTGAATATTCTTCCATGGAAGATCCAGGTCAGACAGCTCACATACATTCCAGTTCCCCAGCATGTAGTAATTCCAGCTTTGAGCATGGTGCTGCATGTTTCTCTGGACCCACTGTGAATTTGACCCAGGCATAGTGGAAGGTTGGCATAACAGTTAAGCTGTTTACCTTGCAGGCACAAGGTGCAGGGTTTGATTCTTACATGGGTTAATTGGCTAGGCTTAAAATGGTCCACAAGGGCAGTTAGACTAGTACTAATCTATGATCCAACTATGATCTAAGATCTATTCAGCCAGAAGGAGGGTAACGTAAAGTAATAGAGGGCAGGAAGGAGTGAGTGACAGAGACAGCTCAGAAACAGACTGTATGTTCACAGTTCTGCAGCAATTCAGTCAAGTCTCACCAACCAAATGTTCCTCAACCTACAAGCTCAAATTGAAAGTTAATTTGATGCAGAAGAAATAACACTGGACAAGAATACAACATTCATATGGAAGACTGCCACTTTTTTAAAATAGAAAAAATATTCAGTAAATCAAGGTTAAGACAGGATCCTGCTCCTCCTTCTCTTCTTACTGCTTGGTGCAAGGTAAAAAGAAACCTTAGACTCCAGCTGATACAGGAGCTACATGGAAGGTGAAGTTTGATGAAACATATCCATAGTTACCTCATTAAAAGATGCCACATGAGGCTATGGATCAAAAGCAATACAGTCCTCTAACAGTTAGGCATGTAATGGTGTTAGGTTGCCACCAGTGATGTTGGCCTATGTCCTGAACTGACCCACTGAAGACTAGTTGGCTTACTGAGTGAAAATCCACAAAGAAGCAAATCAAACAGTGGCCTGACCAAGACACTGCCTTACATAATAAGTCTGAGATGATAAAATCTTGTTGAAATACCAAGTCAAACATAGTTCTTATTATGAAAAGCAATAGCAATCAACCAAAGAAACCCTAGACCTCTCATTACAATCAGGAAGTTCTCAATAAGGGTCACCATGTTTTCATAAAACCAATACTGAAACTAATCTAAATTAACCAATATGGATAGTGTAACACTAAACTTATACGGAAGTCATTGAAGCCCTGCAGAAAATTCTATATTTTATTGGATGATGATACATAAGGAGAAACCTGCAGTTTGTTCCTGTACCCAAAATGCATACAAATGAGTTGCTCGGTTCACTAGGGACTTCAGTTACAAATTAAAATCTAAGCATAAAACTACATCACCATCTTATTACACCTAGGCAAACTACAAAACAAAAAAAAATGATAGCTAAGCTGCCACCAAACAGGTTCCAAATTAAATTCATCCATATCCCTGGTACAAATACAAGGTCAGCAGCAAAAAGCAATATATGATAAATTATTCCTGAAATACTGATGATGGCTAACACATCTGAATATGGCACACTGTGTCAGGCAAAAGGAATGTAAGCTCTTCTTAAAGACTTGCAATGAACAGTAGGTTTCTTGGGTTCCTCACAAAGACAGAAAAGTTGTCCACATGAGATTTCACCCAAAGACAGAGATGACCCCTGGAGAAATGTAGCAGAAGCACTCTCAGGTTTTTCCTTAGCCTATAACTTTGCGGTTTATCTATTCTTGTACATCTATGCAATAAAGAGACAGGCATCCTGAGGAGAAAAATTGTGAACAGAGATAAAGAAATTATAATGTACATAGATTCCATTTGATCAGTTAGGAAACAAAGAAAGGGGAAGTCAAGTGAACTTAGAAAAATGTTCAAAATTACAGATAAACAAGTAGGCTATTTATTTGCAGGAACCCTTTATTTTAATTAGAGGCTGCTTTTCAATGTAAAAGATGATTAGACTGAATCTTTTCAATATTATACTAGAAGGGATTTCACAGACAGATGTGAAAGAAATGTTTAAAATAAAGTAAGTCAAACTTTTTTATGGTTATTCAATCCAAAATAGTGCTGTATACCTACAACTCCAGAAGAAGAAAAAAATGTTCCAGCCAACATGGTAGAAAAACTTGTGGAATGAAAGAGATCCTGTGTTCTTAGCAGTCTTGCACAAAACACCCAGGGGTTTTTTGAGAGATGAGAATCCTGAAATCCACAATATAATTCCAGGACAATAAACCACACTTAAGCAATGTTAGTTAAGTCTCAAAGAAGATGAAGAGAGACTATTGACAAGTTTTACCTCAAAAGGCCTCAGTATAGTAAAAGGGCCAACAAAAAGGGCCAGTAGCAAATGATGCGGTACAATTCAGGAGCACTTCATTGCTGATCATATCAAAGGTTCTGATTACATCCACATCTGCAAAATGGCTCCTGTGAACTGTTTCTTATCCTTGCCCTAGCATTTGCCAAAAGTGTAAATATATATATATATATATATATATATATATATATATATATATATATATGTATGTATACACACACACACACACACACACACACACACACACACACACACACACACACACACATTATATTATACAGGTTATACTGTGCACTATGGATGCCAATGTCTTAAATACATTTCACAACTTGCATACATATATTATAAAATACACACACCATTGCAATGGCACAATGTTTGCACTTAAAGCATCAGTTTTTCTACTTGACTTTAGAACCGACCAATTACAGTACTTTATGAAATGAGGTAGCAGTCATGGCTTGCTCTGCTGGCTTATCCATTAGTTTATCATAGGTACAGCACTTGCCAAAACAAGACTGGCAACTGAAATATTCACTGGAACACAGTTTCCATGAGAAACAATTTGTGATGTGCACATTGTGGAGCAATCAAAGCTTGGAGATTCTGCACTACTTCCTGACTCAAGCCATCTCTAAAGTGTCACTTTTTCAGTCATTTCAATACTTTGTGACAAGAACAGTCCACTTCTTGACATATGTTTTCTATTCCTTCAAAGACCATTTTTAGTTATAAGTATGGAGGATGTTAGTGTACTGGACATTGCAACAATTACGGTGGTGGTGCTGCGGTAGCATTGTCGCCTCACAGTTAGACGCTGCCCGTTCGATCCTCAGTAAGAGCGTCTTCTGTGTGGCGACATGCGTGAACGGGCATTCCTTCGTTGATGGTTGTGCGTTAGGCCTGGCAAGTCAGCATGTAAAACTCTACTGCCAATCATTAGCGGACCGGAGTTCCGCTGTGGCGACCCCTAACCAGGAAAAAGCCGAAGGACACAAACAAACAGAATCTTGTTCCTCTGACTATTTGTCATTCACAGTGTAAAAGTGAGCTCTCTCTCCAAGTCTCAGCACTGTTAATGACTTGGATGAACTTTTGTAGCGCAACTTCTGTTTCACTGGAGGGCTTGTCATGTTGCTTGGGAATAGAACCTCTGGCTTTATCTTTTACAGTTCATCTGGATTCTCTTACCAAGGGGTTGACAGCTCCAGCTCTCCAATAATCAGCAGGTGTTTTATGCTGAAGTTTAATCCTGCCGGTTTTACAGGAAGTCCTTTCAAAGACATAAGGTAAAATAAAAAAAAAAAAATCTGTGTTGACACATCGTAAATCTGGCAGATTTTTTCAAGTCAGAGCTTAAATTTCAGTGGAAACCGCCCCCATATGAATACCTGGGAATTCAGATGGCCTCATCCCTAATAGTTACCCCAGAACTTTAATTTGATGCAATAAGATTGATAATTGCAGTAAACATTAAAATAGGTCAGCATGCTATCTTCCAATAGGACAGTGACTCATCCAGATGAAAATGATACTGTGTCCAAAAATTCCTTATTTATTTCAAGCCCCCCCTCCTGCATATTTTCTAAAACCTTCTGTGGAACTGGGATAAAGAAGTAATCACTTTTTATGTGAGTCATGGAAACCCAGGGCATGCTTGGTTCATCAAGTTCACTGATGACTGCAAACTGGGTGCAATCACTGAAACCCAAAACAATGTCAATGTACTACAAAAAGGGCTTACACAGACGAATGATTGCTGCCAAAGCTACAGACTTAAACTTAATGCAAAAAAATGTATCATCATCCCCTTTGGTAAAGGTGAAGTCCCAGCAAATTACAACATTAACAATACCCCCTAAGTTCAAACCCAGTGATGAGAGACTTGGGAATGCAGGTTGACAGCAGCCTTAACATCGATCATCATGTGTCCACAGTGGTGAGGAAGGCCTTCTATATTGCCCATCTCATTAGTAAGGGAATAGCATCCAAAAAAAAGGAGGTTATAACTCCTCTGTACTCGTCCTTCATCAGACCAATAACAGAATACAATGTTCCCTTTTATATGGGGTCTATGTCATATAATCGAACTTCCAAAATTTCGAACACCATATGTTCGAATTTGGAAGTTCAAAATATGACAAAAGCGAAACTTCAGAACAGCGAATTTTTTCCCAGGGGAAAACATTTGCTGTTCCGAATAACACACACACAACAATACAACACAAGCACATCAAAAACCTAATAAACCTACACTACACCTTACATACACAACTATCTATGCACTAACCTTAACCCTAAGGTCCGTCACTATCGCACACTTATCTTACCCGCGCCCTAACCTTAAAGTCCATCACAATCGCACATTTACCTTACCCGCGCCTTAACTCTAATGTCTGTCACTTACCTTACCTGCACCATAACCCCAATGTCCATCACACTCACACACTTACCATATCCCGATCTGTAACCTTCACACCACAGTACAGAAAATGTCGAAGCCGCGGAAACAGCCAGTCGAATTCTATCCCTGTGAAAGAATTTGAATTTCAGTGGCTTCGACATTTCTATTTTTCGAACTTCCCCATACGATCTTCCAAGACTCGACATTTAGGACGGTCAATTAAATAACAGGAACCCTTTATATGTACCTCACCAGACAACTGCGGCAGTTGGAGACACCTCAGAGGTTTCTTACCAAGAAAATTCAAGGCCTTCATCACATGACCTACATGGACAAACTGAAGGTACTGTCACTGTACTCTGCATCATATAGACTGCTTAGAGGTGACTTGTGCCTGGCCTATAGAGCAGTCTCAGACCTTGCCTTAATGGAAATGCTGCACATCTGCAAATCTAATGGGACAAGACTCGCTCACTCTAGAGACCTTAACCTAGTCTGCAACATAAGGAGAAACAGATAATGTCTCCTAGAGGCTGCCATTCCTCTGGAACAAACTCCCAATTTAAGTTAAACAAAGCTCCTCAATGACTCTAAGTGCAACTTGCACAATTGGAAGGGAAACTGTAAATTCACCCTGGGGGTTCCTCTTGGATGGGGCAGTCTGTGCTGATCATAAATTTGAGAGCTAATATAAGCTATTTCTCTCGGTCTATGAGAGAAAAAAGGGTAAAACATGGCTGGGCTTGTAAAGGCCATAGTACCAATAGCCTAGTAACCTCCTATGATCCTATGATCACATTTTACTGAATGACTGGAGAAGACGTAGGATATCTTGCCTGCTCATGACATCTCAAACAGCAGTCCTATGCATAGCTTTACTCTGGTGCTAAGACTAGGCTTTAGTACCCTGACAAGAAATGCAAGTATATATATATATATATATATATATACCCTTAGTTCAGCAAAACAGGGTCCCTGAGAAAGCAGACTGCACTGTATCCCCAAACAGCTATGTGGATAGACTCTGGTCTGGGCTACACCAAGCAGATGGTGTCTAATAGTAGCCTGCAATATGACAATATTATTTTCAGAAGCCCATGTAAGCTTTTCGCAAGTTGAGATAGGCACAGCTCTTCAACCTTTCTTTCACTGCCTTTTGATGGGGTATGGGGTTCATCTCAGATATTAAGCACACTTCCCAGCAGGCAGTAGTGGAATGTACTACTAATAACATATTCAAAGGACTACTTTTGTTTGAGATAAAATGTAAAATACAGAGCATGACTTTGATGTGTACCTGGAGATTTATATTATACCTTGTAAATAAGGGGCAACTCGATTCCTCAGATTCTTTTTCTAAGGGTCTACAATTTTGTATTACAGTCACCTGCAGAAGGGTGACTGGAAACATTTCTAGCATACCAGTGAGGGAGAGGTCATCAATTATGTGAATATGAGCAACTTCCCACTGTCAGATCTCCTTTTAAGTATTGCTTGTCCTTGAAATGTCAGATCTTAAGGTGGAAACATACACACGTAATGCTTTACACTTCAGAAGAAGTCAATTTTACTCAGAGGTTTTAATGATCTCCTGGAGATGTCAAAGAATCACATTTTGTTGTCCTGCCCAAAACTGCCTAGTCTCTGGCCTGAATGAAAAGGTGTATCATGCTGATTATTTAGTCAATACAGACCTTGTTTTGTTTAACTTTTTCACAAGCCCCAGTCAGGCTATTAACATATCTCTGCTTCTACCTATGATGGTTGGAGTTAGAAAAGGAATTGCCAAGTGATGGAGGTCTGTTCATCCTCTCAGAGACAGTGAATGCTGCAGTATTACAGATCAAATTTACATAATGGTAGCCCAAGCAGCTGAAAGGAAAAGAAGATTTTTAAAACTGGAATTAGTTTGGTCGCTCTATATTAGTCACTTGCTGGCTAGGCGTATAGCCAGGAAAAACATAAAGCAAATGAATTAGGAAAGCATAATTTGAAGAGATTTGGTAGTTTGAGGTATAGCACGCTAGGCCCCGATCTTCATATCTGATGTCATTTTCATCTTCCTTTTCATTCTTATTCTGTCATTTCTATTTTTAGGTTTTAGAAGATATTGCGTGTTTTCAGTGTTACAACTGTTACCTTAAATGTACTTATGTGCACTGTTTATAATTTTTGAAAAGCAAGACCACTTCTTAAATATGTGATGATACATAATGCTCAATCTTAATGTCATCACTTTGTATTAACAAAATATCTATGATATTTGATTTTAGAGAGATTTTTTACTTATTTGCATTTTGTGGTACCCATCTCTGTTTTGTATTCATCATAACAAATGGAAAACTAGTGTGCAGTCATTTTTAAATAGACCTATTTATCACACACTATCATGTTCCCTTCCCAAATTGCAGGTCAGATTTTTAATGTCTTTGGTTCTCAGTTTATCACATAAAAAGTTCATCTTACATTTTCAAGTTTTTTGCTATCTTTCACCTTTGTCTTCATATTTTGGAAAGAAGACTGTGACAGCTATACAGTGATCTCAAGAAACAGCTGAACTCACTTTTCACAAGAAAGGCCTTTTGGTTTTCATGGGCACTTTACAATTTGGGACGGATGCATGTTTCTCCCATTACATTACATCTGCTTGATGGAAGAAGGAAATAATAGACATAATCTAGTTTGTCCTTTAAATTCATTCAACATTCTGCCTTCCACCATTCCCATCCCCATCTTTCCCCAACCTTACTCCACTTGTCCCATGCTCTTTTCAATGACAATCTCTGCTTTCTATTTCGTGGATTCATAACCCTCTCCATGCAGAAGTGTTTTCACAAACCCACGGAATACTGAGTCCTTACACTCTGCTGCCTATGCCTCGCCCTTCCTTTTCAGTCCCTTCTGTTCAGGACAATACCTTCACATTTCATTACACAATCTTGTGCACTAGATTGTGTCCACCCATCTCCTCTGGTCTAAAGTCAAAACACTTTGTCTCCTCTAGTCTCTGGTCATATTCTTTCCCTTCCATCTCACCCTCATCCTTTTTGTGGCTTTCTTTTACAGTCCTAACAGCAGACTGATTTTGTTCACTTTGTATGACCTCCAGAACTGTACAAAATACTCTAGTTGGCCCTAGTCATGGCCACGGAGAGCAATAGCTTTATCTCTCCTTGCTTCTGAAACCTATGTTAACAAAAAACCCACCACAAACATCACAATATTCTGTTGGCTGATGCCACTGTCATCTAACTCTGGTGAGCTAGTCCACATGGGAGTAAAATCTCTAGATCTTTTTTCCTGATTACTGATTACTGACTAGAACTGAAGTAAATCCATAGTCACATACCTCTCAAATCTCCTGACTTTTGCCTCATATTTTTGACCTGTTCAAAAATAAATGTGTTTTTTTGGCAAATCACTGAGGACTGAAGTCACTAAAGGATAACATACATTTGAGTTGTAGACTTCATATCTTTCAGAAAATGCATGCTAACACAAACCCTCTTATTCTATCAACTCTCCAAGTTTACAAGAGCAATTATTTAAAATCTGTCTTTATTTTTGGGCCTTTATTCTCCCCCATAGCTCTCAACCTTCCATCTCCAAAATGAGGAACACTAGCCCTTATACTGTGGAACAAATGGGCAAAATGTGGAACACATACTAACGGCATACTAACAGCTTCAACTAGGAAGGTCATAGGATCATCTAAATATGCTCCATTTACTTATAAAAAAAGATCTTTTAATGAATTGTTATGCTTCATTTCTATTTACCATGAATGTCAGTTAAACATTTCCCAATACCAAATGCGTGACAGACCCTTTCAATTGGAACTTTGAGGAACACAAACTTTTTAAGACCGCAAATGCGGTACATTCCTCATAATGAGGTACAATTGAGAAGTATGTTCTCTCCCCATTATTTTAGGCTTTGTTTAGATTTCTTGTGCTAAGAGGCTGAGAGGTGTGCTTAGTCATGTGTTATGCAATCAAGTGAGAATGGACAAAGCTAAGTCACAAATGCTGTCCAGATTTTATTGGCCAGGCATAATAAAAGAAATAGAAAATTCTGCAGTTCTTGTCCAGAATGCGAAAAAACTGCCCCCTCATTCTAGATTTAAGAGCCCATTGATTCCAGAGCTGACCACTGAAGCATCATTTGAAAACATTGCTAGGAACATTTGTAGGGCCACAACTGAAATCTAGCAAAGGTCATCAATACAGTCTGGTAATAATGGACTATACTACTAGTTCCAGAAGGTGTATCATTACACAAGGCTAATGCAAAGTCTGTTGCCTTAGAACTGGTACTGTTATTCTTTAGATTGGACATCCCAAATTTACTGACAAAGGCATGCCCTTTAGGTCAATGGTACTGCAATAGGTGAGACAGTGTTTTAATAATACGCAGCTAAAAAGTCAGTGCACCATCTGCATACTAACAGTTTAGTGGACAGATTCGATAAAACACTGAAATTCAAATCAGGAAACGTGATTTGTGCATATGGTAAAAACAGTGAACAACTGTTACCACACTTTATGTTTGTGATAGGAGGGTTCACTCCACCTGAATGCTTGTACAGCAGGCATTACTGATATAAACAGATCTAGGAAGAAAGAAAGACACCATTTAAAGTATACTAGTGCATTACCTTAGTTTACAGGATAAACTACACCAGGTCATACCCATAGTAAAAGAAGCACATACGGAAAGCACAAGAGATGCTACAATGATTCTGTAATACCAATGCTAGACACAGAGAATTTAACCTAAGGGATTAGGTATTATTAGTTGCACCCACCATTGAGAACACATTTCTGGGTAAGTTGCAGGGCCCATTTGAGATTGCCGAAAGGCTAAATACTGTGAATTCCAAAGACAACCAAAAATGAGAAGGACAGAACAAAGCTATCACATTACTGCACTAGAGACATGGAAGGAAGTAGACAGCTCTGTGGTTAGCACATAGGAATATTCATACAGGAGCATACATCTCAACTGTCCAGAGTTTCACAGGATATCCATATTTTTGCTCAACATTTCAGCCTATTCCTCATAAAATGTTTGGTTTTCTGGCAAATCACTGGAATGACCTGAGGAATGAAATTAGTAAATAAAGCAATACATTGAGTTTCAGACTTTATATCCTGTAGAAAAAATATTTTAATACATATCCTGTTATTCTAGCAACTTTCTAAGTTTATAAGAGCAATATTAATAATCTGTCCCTAGTTTTTGGCATTTGTACTGCATTATGTTAGGTTTTGTCCAGCTTTCTTGGGCTAAGAGGTTGAGAGGTGTGGTAACAGTAGGGACCAGAGAATCTCTGTCTGAAGTACAGCTAGGAGAATCGTTCACAAAAATGCAAAATCCAGAAATAAGAGATTTTATGTTAAGAAATAAAGGAGTGTTTTAAGAACTACCTGGGAGAACTAAACTGACAAAACATAAGTGACAATATCTAGAGTGAAGGCTAGTTAAAATCTTAAAGAGTTCCAGTGTCACAGCAACAATTAGAAGTTCAAAAGATGTCTACATTAGCAATAATAGAAAAGATGCAATTAATGTCAAAGGCCAGTAGTGTAAGTTACTAAACCCAATGCATGTATCACATTTTCTAATGACGTTAGAAAATCAAATAGCATTTCAAAGTTTGATACCTATCCCATGCCCAGAAATAATGATCTGATAGAGACCATAACAAAGGCAAGATACTTAAGAATATTAGACTTAACAAAGAGGTTTGAAAAAATACTACTTTCTACTTCCCCTTAAGGTAAACGTTCTCTGTAACCCTTTATGGTTTACTCCAATTCATAGTTCAGCTGTTGGCTTACATAAGTTCCAGCCATGATTCAGAGACTGATGGATACTGAAGGCCCACTCACAATACACTGCTGCACATCATTCTATGTTGTGCAACTTATAAACAAAGGTATGGCATCTAGGTCCAAGGAATTCATTGTTCCACTGTATTCAGCATCAATATGACCTATCACTGAGCACAATGCCCTCCTTGGTATGTACCTAACCAGGCATATCTAACAACTGGAATGTCCACAAAGGTTCCTCACTAAAAGAATACAGGGCATAAGTAACATATCCTATGCAGACCGCCTCAGGGCCCTATCCCTGTATTCCATCTCCTACAGGCTATTGAGGCTATCTATGCCTGGCACACAAGGCGTTGTTAGACCCCACTTTGATGGGCCTCCTACATATCTGCAAAACAAACAGCACCTGAATTAACCATTCTAAAGATGTAAACCTGGCCACTGAGATAAATAGGACCTGCTGGACAGACAGGTATGTATCCCAGAGACTACCCCATCTCTGGAACAGGCTCACCATCCATGTGAAGCAGAGTTGCTCCTTAACCCAATTCAAGTGTAGCTTGGAGAATTGGATGGGAAACAGGAAATTCATCCCTGGTCTGGCATCTATAACTCTAATGGACAAAGGCAGCCTGCAAATTATTTATTTTCTTTATTTATGTATTTGACATTTGTTAACTGGGATCGTCCATCTGAGCAAAAGCCCTTTTTCAGTGGAGACCCAGGGAGAAAAGTTCCACAGTACAAGTAAGCAAGAAAATTTACAAAACTGAAGATGAATACAGTGAAAATTTTAAAATAAAACAGTTAAGCAAATGTAGATAAAGCTCCACATTACAATATAGTAACAGGCATTATAACACTGAAGAAAAAAACAAAGCAAAGAAATATACAATAAAACATTTGAATGAATTTACATAACACAGTGGGTTATCTTCAGAGAGTTACTGCACAATACAGAGCAGTTATGTGAGTTATGGTAGTAAGGAAGGGAGGAATAGAGAACTAGTGATACAGAAAGGGGCGGTTTCATGTGGGATGATTACAGAGGCAAATCCATGTGCTATTTAGGTACCTTTTCAGAGTTTTCTTAAATTTGTGGATGTAGGAACTGTTTCTACGATTCATTGTGAGCTTGTTCCATGCAAGAGCAGGGAAGTAGCTATAGAGATTCTGTCCAATAGATTTTTTAGGTTTGTGAATTTGTAAGAGACATTGGTCAGAGCTTCTGACGGATTGAGGGGGCTTATACAGAGAGACAACTAAGGAAATGCTAGGAAACTCTAGCCAGCTGAGTGTCTGGAGAGTGTGTCAGTTTTGTGATCTTGAGGGCAGATTACCTGCAAATCTAGCAGCTTTGTTGTAGGTGGTTTCAAGTTTGGAAAGTAGTGAAGACTGCAAGTTTGTTAAAATTTGAGAGCTGTAAAACAGGTTGCAGAGTAGGTAAGCTTGGGCTAATGAGATTCTGGAGCAGGGTGTGAGGAACCTTTTGTTTCTATAGAGCAAACCAAGCTTTTGGTGTGTTTTCTTGATGCAGTTAAGTACATGAAGGTCAAATTTTAATTGATCGTCCACTATTACTCCAAGCAGTTTATTGTATGATTCAGCTATGATCATAGTGTTGTTGAGGGAAGAGGTGGTGAATGAGGATTTAAGGCAGTAAAGGGATTTTGGGAGGAAGAGAATACGTTTTGTCTTTTTAGGGTTTAGTATGAGTTGGTTGTTAATGAGCCATGTTTCAGTGGGGCTGAAAGATGTTTGTGTCAGGGTTAGTAAGCAAGAGGGACAGTTCAGTGACAGAAATAATGGTGGAGTCATTTGCGTACTGTATGAGGGAAGACTGGGAAGAGGATGGGTGAAGTTGGTTAGTAAAAATGTTAAAAAGGAGGGGGCCTAAAACAGAGGCTTGATGGACACCTATTTTGATGGGGAGAAAAGGAGAAAGAGCAGAGAGCCACTTTACAGATTGCAGTCTGTCTGTGAGGTAGCTACTGAAACAGGAGATAGTTGCTGAGGAGAGGTTGAGTTAAGAGAGTCTGGAGAGGAGGATGGGGTGAGAGACAGTGTCAAAGGCTTTGGAGAGATCTAAAAAGATGCAAGACACAGGTTAATCATTGTCTCTAGCTACGGAGATGGAGTTAGAAAAGGAAATAAGTGCAGTTGTGGTGCTGTGGTGGGGGCGGTAGCGATGTTGAGTAGGGGTAATTAAGTTTTCATGAGTAAGATAAGCTGAGATTTGTTTATAAACACAGTGCTCAAGAATTTTGGAGAGGGGAGAGAGTATGGCAATAGGTTGATAATTAGAGAGCTCAACAGAATTCCCACCTTTGTGGATTGGCAACTCGGCACGTAAATATCTACAGCCAATCATTAGCGGACCAGAGTTCTACTGTGGAGACCCCTAACCGGGAAAAGCCAAAGGACACAACACAACAACAGTATGGAACTTTTTCCAGAGGGCAGGAACAGAGGATTCACTAATTGAATGGTTTATGAGGATGGAGACAGGATATGCTATGGAATCAGCAGCTTTTAGGAAGAGAGGTGACAGGTTGTCAGCTGAAGGGGAACCTGGTTTAAGCTTGATAAGAAGTTTTTTGATGTAGCTGGTTGGAATGGATTTTAGTGAGAAAGAACTGTTTTGCAGTCGGGGGGTGGTAGGGGATGTGGGGCTGGTTGGGTGGACAATTTGTTTAAGTCTGCTGATGGTATCTATGAAGTATGAATTGAAAATTGAAGCAGTTTTGAGGGGTGTGTTATTGGGACAGGGGTTGGGAGTTGAAGGATTTCCTGGGTGGAGAATTTTGTTGACAGCATTTCAAAATGTTTTAGAGTTCCTGGGTTTAGTATCTTGGGGTGAAAGGTAGTAGTTCTTTTTGTCAGAGTTTGTGTGTTTTTGGTTAAATTTCAGAGTTCCCTATATTGTTGGTAGTGTGTTGGAGATTTGGTTTTAGTCATGAATTTTCAGGCACAATCTCTGTTATGGATAGGAGACCGAGTAGAGTAGGAGAGCTAAGGAGAAAACTGTGATTTGACTCTGACTATTCTGGGAGGGGCAAGGGAGTTCAGAATGTTTAGGAAGATGGAGTTGAATTGAAGAATAGCTTCATCTAGAGGTAGGGAAGTGAGGAAAGTCCAGTCAATAGCAGAGAGAGAATTGAATATATCCAGGTTGAAGTTAGTTAGCATTCAGCACTCTTTAAATTTATGAGGTCTAGAAAGGCTGGAGGAGAATCTTTGGACACGTATAGGGGAGTGGTCACTGATTGAGTCTGGTAGGGATTCAGGGTAGTGATAAAGGTCAGGCTTAGAGACAAGTATCCAATCCATGATAGAGCAGGTACTTGTGGGTTTATAAAGAAAAGTGGGTGAAGAGATAATTTGGGAATATCCATACAGGTTTATGCTGGTGGTGGGAGAGATAGAGATGAGGGTGAGCCAATTGATGTTAACATCACCTAGTATTACTGTTTCATTAAGTATATTGTCAGACATCTACTGTATGATTTGTTCTAAAAGGGGTATGTTCTCTCCAGGGGTATATAGATGGTGACTTTGGTTAGAGTTTTATGATTGTTGAGTTTGCAGTTGGCAATAATGAGTTCAGCTGGGTGAAAGGACGGGGGAGGGTTCATTGGGAGAGATATGCATAGGAGGTGAGAGTACATATTGGCCTTGCTTCAGCAGCCTTTTTGTGCTTTTTGTCTAGGCATAGAATGCTGTAACCGGGGGAGGGGGGATTCTTTGTCTACATTATGTAGTTCGAGCCATGTTTCAGAGAGACTAAGTATGTTGGGGGAGTACTGAGCTACCCAGGTGTGGAATTCAGTTATCTTGTTAAGAATGCTATGGATGTTGATTGAATAGAAAGAGAGATGTTTGAGACTTGTTTTAGGTACCTGCTGAACTGTGCGTGAGGTATAGGTAGGACTTGAATTAGAATGTGGGCCAGGGTTTGGGTGAATGTCATCTGAGAGTTGAAGGATGTTTAGTGGGAGGAAGAGAAGTGATGTAAAGGGGTAGGGTGAGTGAAATTTCTGTTTAATTCTGAGGAATGAGGGGAATTTTGGAGACAGTTTGATTTTGGGAAGACTGAATTCAGTACATGAGAACAGTAAGGGAGAAAATGGAGAGGTGTAGTGGCTGCTGGTGTCAATTGTTTTATGAGAGAAGGCGGGAGAAGAGGGAAGTAGATTTAGCTGAATGTGGTAGGAAGTGAGGTTGCTTAGGAGAAGAAGGAAGGGTAAGAAAAGAGGGAGGAACATATTGGAGGTTGACAAGAATGCGAAAGGGGGGTAGATGTTTGACAGAGAAAAGGTGTATGGTAATAGTCAGCTAGAACAGGAGGGATCAGAGCAGTGAGCAAGGGTAGGAGGAGTTAGGTGTAGTGAATTGAGAGGAGGGAGGGGTTATTTTAGTAGGGGCAGGTTGTGATTTGATGGGCAGTACAGGAAGTTAAGGATCAGGGAAGGTGGGGTTAAGATGGTTAGTTACACAGATAATTAATGTGGGGGGTGGGTGGGAATGGGGGTAGGTAGAGGAGCAGAGTGAGCCCGAGTGGAGATAGGGCAATCAGAGCAAGCAGGAACTTTGACACAGCTTGTCATACCACAGTAGAAACAATCAGTTAGCAATATGTGCCGCAAGACAGTGGAACAGTTAAGAGTAGGCAGTTCCTTGAGGGAAGAAGCATATGCAGGTAATAGCAACCTAACACTTGCTGCTTATTAGTTCTGTACAGTTGTACAGCTGTACAGCTCATGATGTTAACAACTGCTAAAAAGTGAGAACAGGAATGGAGGGAGAAAATTCAGGGGGATGGGGTCAAACAATATTTGTTGGAGTTAGTGAGCATGCCACTAGTCAAATAAGCACTAAAACCTGTTTCACTACAAATAAACTTGCCTAATACACCAGAAAGATTACTGAAACTAATAGTTTCCCTGTACGTGAGACCTGAAGTCTTGTATTTTTTGCCACAAGGAAGCTGCAGAGGGGTGGCAGATCAAGTTAAGCAGGGTTAGTCAGTCAGGTGCTCTCACTGGGAATTTGAGAACAGAAAGGGAATTTGAGAACAGCAACAAGTACACCAGGAAGATTACTAAAACTAATAGTTTCCCTGCATGTGAGACTTGAAGTCTTGTATTTCTTGCCATGAGGAAGCTGCTGAGTGGTGGGAGATCTAGTTAAGCAGGGCTAGTTAGTTAGGTGTGCTCACTGGGAATGTACACCAGGAAGATTATTGAAACTAATAGTTTCCCTGCAGGTGAAACTTGAAGTTTTGTATTTCTTGCCACAAGGAAGCTGCAGAAGGGTGGGAGCTCTAGTTAAGCAGGGTTAGTCAGTCAGGTGTGTTCACTGGGAATTAGAGAACAGCAACTAGTACACCAGGAAGATTACTGAAACTAATAGTTTCCCTGCAGGTGAAACTTGAAGTTTTGTATTTCTTGCCACGAGGAAGCTGCAGTGGGGTGGGAGATCTAGTTAAGCAGGGTTAGTCAGTCGGGTGTGCTCACTGGGAATTTGAGAACAGTAATCAGGAGGCAGAGAAAATCCCCTTCATAAGAACAAAAAGGCTATTTCATTTCCCAGGCCCCTGCTTGTAAATGTTTTATTTCTGAACAAACTGCTTAGACTTATCAAGGGTACAAGAACTTGTCAGAGATTTGTGATGCATGGCTAGGCTTAGAAAGGCCCTTGTGGTTGTTAGCCTAATAAACACCTATGAAACTATGAACCTGTTGAGATGACCTGGCCATCCATTCGGATTGGAAGTCACTTAACAAAAATGCAGGCTATGTTAGAATCTATAAAATAGGCAAGCTGGACTGTGAATGCTAAAAATGTAAATTGGACTAGGTGGAGTCATGTATGAAACATTTTAAAGAAAGAGGTTTGGTAAAACCACAACTAAAAATAATAGAGGTTATAAAAACTGGTCTATACATTTCACTAAAAAGAAATTAATGTTTTTCTTGGACTAGCTGGGTATTATAAAAAAGGATATGTATCAGTTCATCAAACCATCAACACTGATGAACATTTTTATATCGACTCTCAAGTAGCACATCTTGGAGATGGTCTTTAAGATCAGTCTTCCAAGGGGGCAAGTTTGATACTCCTCCCACTTTCACTATTTGCTGTTTTGCAATAGATGATCAGTCAATACAAACTTTAACGCACTGTAATTCAGTCTAGTGTGGTTGACGAAATACATATAAAACACAGAAAATGTATACATGACTTTGCAGCTGTTACCTGTCAAAATACAGTGGCCTCTTGAGGCAGAGCATTTACTGAACTGAAAAGAGTATTATGTTCTGAACAAGTGATAATGGTTCCTGATTTTACTAATAATTTTTCTTTGTATCCTGATGTATCAGAAGTTGGTTTGGGAGCAGTTTTATCCCAGTACATTACATTTGAAAACACAGATAATCTAGAAAGCTCAGGTCAGCGCTGGTATCATTCATCCATCTACCTACCTAACTGAATAAACTACATGAATCTTTAACATGGTGTCTTAATTCCTCCCACAGGGAGGTTATCAAAGAGACGGTCTCTTAGATCTACTAGCTAAAGTGATTGCATCTGGACGAATCCTTTGTACTCAGTATACTGAATGTGAGGAGCACTATGTGTGCTACATCAGTCAAAAAAGTTACATAATGCTGAGACAGTGTTTTCATACATTGAAAGGGAATGCTTGGCTGTGAAGTGGGAGTTCTATTTTCCAAAGTGCTAGCTGTTTGGTAGACACTTTAACCCAGGGACTGATCATGGCTCATTACAGTGTATGAGTAATACAGAGTTATGCCCTGGGCACTGTCACCCCAATCTTTTCAGTATGCTGTCAGTCATAAACCCAAGCTGACAAATAGGATTGTCAAGGTCTTACAACTAATCTGTGTGAGTCCATAACTGATATTTTTGCACTGAGAGGAGTGTAGTATGACCAGTTACCTATGAAATATGGGGACTATATTTTTAAATGTGTGTAAACCATGACTCATGTCTTTAAGACTCTCACAATATTTAGTGAGATGATTATATTAGATTGATTAATGGAAAGCTAATTAACTATTAATGTTGTATAAAAGGCTGTAGCCTAAGAGCAAGAAGTCAGGAAGTTAGCTCCTCAAGTGGGAGGATTACCATGGGGTAGTAGGTGTTCTAACTGAAGATTCATAGTTCCTGGAATTAGATGGTCTGTTTGGGACATATGTTGAATATGGACTGAAAGACCACCAGGTGAAGAGCTTGTGCAAAGTTGGTATGAAGGTTTATTGGCCTATCCAAGCACTGTAGCTACAAACTATAACTTAAAGCCTGGCTGCTAGAAGGATTAAGGGGGAATGTGGCTGTATGGATTCAAATTATACGAGTTTATCAGCAATGGTCAAGTGAAAGTTACACTGAAGACAAATCAGTGACTGCACATTACATCAGCTCCTAAAATAGCCAAATACAATCAAATGTCCAAATAGTAAAAATAATACAAATAAACAACAGCTACAAACAAAATAGCTGAATATTAAATGAACAACTTGCCGAATGCGAGATCCTAAGGAATGTACTGTGAGGCCATTGGTCTATAGCAAGTTTCAGACAATGAACTAGATGAGAAAGGAGAAGTTATGGAAGAGAAAACTCATTCCATGAGTAGTTCTCCTTGCCTATTACCTCCTGGTACCATTTGTACGTCAGTCCCATATGATCCAGTCTCCAGCAGTCATTGAGTTATTGTGGTAGGATTGTTTCCAGGCCTTGATATGAGCACAGATGTGGTTTTAGACTAAACAACCAGCTGCTCAATTTGAATAAAATGATTGAGCTCCACAACTACACTTACCATTAAAGGCACAGTTTCAGCACACTGTACAATATAGTGCACTCATAATATAAGCCACATAGTAAGGCAATTAAATATATACACATACCTCAGGCTTGAAGTGTTACAGAAAATTCTGTCAATTTGTGAGTACTTTTTTAAATGCTGAAGGGAGAGAAAGGGAACAGTGGAAGAAAAGTAGACAGTGACTACAGAAAACTAGAAAGGGTTAAAATAAAATGAGCAACATGTAGGTGACTAAGATGGGAAGTGGAGTTGGAAAAGGAGATGAATGCAGAATAAGTGAAAAAATGCATTACTGTGGAAGAAGAGAAGAAAAAGACTAGAATAATCTACACAATAGAGGAGAGGCAAAGTAAACAAGTGTAAATAACACACAAATGAGGACACTAAAAGATGTAATTAGGTAGCTGAATAAAGGACCATTGTTTACTGCCTGCAAGAGAGGGACCACCCTCTGTGGACAAATGGAGATTTATGAACATAAACATTTTGTATATTTCATTATTTAACTCGTTAGTTTATATATATATATATATATATATATATATATATATATATATATATATACACACACACACACACACACACACACACACACACACACACACACACACACAAAAACACACACATCTATTTCTATACATTTATAGTTTATTACTTTACTTGCTAAGTTCCTAATAAAATAAATAAAAGCAAAGAAAAAGAAAACAAATGTATGAACATATGAAAAAACACATTTAAATCTGTACCCATCTTACATTTTTACAGATTCTTCAACATAGGCAAGTCAGAGAAACATAACAGAGTGACTTCTAAAAGTTTTTAGGATTGCCGTGGACCTACTCGTATTGTGAAGTTACATACTGAAGTGTAACAATAGCAGAGCAGTACCACTCTGGGATCAAAACATCTAGATTTTAATATGTTTAAAAACAAACAACGACTGATATATTTTATCCATTACTCTGACTGTCAGACTGCCATTCTAATTGTGGTGGCAACCAGTTTGAAAAAGTAGGAGGCATTATGGGATATGATACCCAGAAGCCAAGTTTGTTAAGGTTTAGGAAATTAAAAGCAATACCAATTGAAAAAAAAATGGTAAGGAAAATATGCAAAGGACAAATACTTTTGTAACTGCAGTTTAAATATCCTCCGACAGCATCAAATTACATCATTCCATCTCTGCAGATATATCATTAAGGAATGAATGACACCCAAACCACTCTGTACTTATATCAACTACAATTACTGAAAATAAATACAAATGAAATTACAGCTGACCTTTTCTATTTACAGGCTGAAGGACATCGAGCTAAATAATGCATTACGCCTAACTGCTATAATTTATTCTGATTACTACATTTAAAGGGTAACACTGATTCGTTAGCTGCCCACAGCTTGTTCCAGGAAGATGCATATATTTTACAATAAAAAGTATGATTCATATAAAACTAATTTTGCATGCTCTTTTACAAACCAAAGTGCAAAAACAAGAAATTATACATAACAGAGACATACTAAAATCTTAGCGACGGGTGAAAGAAAAAGTGTTCAGCATCATATTTTCTAATAATCAAGAAAGCTAACACATGTTCGGAGAAAAAAGGATTACAATATTCTCTAATGCTACTCCAGTAATCTCTTGACTGAAAACCTTTAGAAACATAAAATACTTCACAATCTGCTAGCGACAAACTGAGCATCGCATTAGAAATATACAAGGAGTCAACAAATCATTCTGGAAGTCCAGAACCACACAGGTCATGCCTTCTTTCTAAAGTAAGGCATTTCCCACCCCTACCCCCAAAAAAAAACCATCAAACTGCAATGCCCAGTGCCTGGCATACGTGGTTGGACCAAGTTTGTTTGACCCTTCATTCCCTTTAGTGATTACTGCACTATCCTCAAATAATATTGAGGAACAGAAAATCTTCAGCAGTCTGTAGACTTTAGAATAAACTGTCTTACTGCATTGATGTAAACAGCCACAGTCTGCTGCATTCTCACACCCACGATTCTTTACCAGTGGTATGTCAGTGTCACATTCATTGACCCACACACATACATTAACTCATCTACACAAACCTAAGAGCCAGGACATGTATTTAACAGTGTACATGGCTTCAATGCATTTAAGTGGGACTTTCAATATGGTGTTCATATCTTACAGACATTTACCATACGCAGAGGTCCTTATGGCTAATCAAAGCACTTTCACTGGAATGTGTCTGATGGAAAATTTCAGAGCTAATTGTACAACTAGACCTATCCTCCCCTCCTGCAATTTCACCACTTAGTTAAATAGGGCCTACCATGAGACTGTAGCACTTCAGGATAGGTTATATTACCAGTGAGTGGAAAGAAGCATCATGGGGGAAGGGGTGACGACAAGCCGATTTGGGAAAATATCACCAACTGTGTTAGTGTAATGAAATATAGAAACCTTGTCTTATAATTTTAGTGGCTATTATTTTTTTAATCTCAAGCTCTCAGGACATTCTTTGGAGTATTTCAGATATGCAGTGGCTCCCATCTGAATCATTCTGAGCAAAATCTAATAAACCTAAAATAAAGACTTCACTAAATAACAGTTAATCTACATACTTTTTGGCTAGGCATCAGGGAACTTCCCCTAGTCTTTCTGAGAGGAGATTCAAGCAAGTGGGACTTCAGTTTAATATCGCATTAGGACAACACAGTCAGGAGTGCAGCACTGCATACTGCTGTACTGCAGTGTCAGCACCGATCACCTGGAGTTGGAAAAGAACTCACAGCCTTCTGGTCTTCCAGCACCAAAGACAAGTGTACTCTACCTGCTGCACTGACACTGCTCACAGGTCTGGTAACAATAGGAAAGATTTTAAAAAGGAACAGTCCACATCTGATGAAGTAAACCAAATGAAAATGTATAAGCTGAGATTTTAGGAACGTTATGTAATGCTCCACATTTGATGAAGTAAACCAAACAAAAAGGTATAGGCTGAGATTTCATGAACATTAATGTGTATTGGGATTTCTATGTGATGTGGTTTCGTGCAATAAATCGTGTTTTTAAAAGTGCTTGTTTCCTGCTTCCTTGGGCACCTTGGACTTTTGTTTTGAGTGACTGTTGATGCTTTTAACATTATTTTTGAGGATTAATCTATATGCGTCCTTCCTTCTATTCTTTTTGATGTTGCTTCCTGAGCTGCAGTTTGGGATTCAAACAGACTGAAGAAAAAATATGAGAATTCATGATCATATTTAAATTTGTGAAAGCAGGCTTCAAAATGGTACCATTTCTTCTTATTTTAAGTGTGTGAATGCAGTCACATATCATGTCCCAGTTTAAGGTTTTATTTCTATTCAAAATTAATTGAGATATAATGTTAAAAAATTCACATTCTAAGCAGGAACAGGGCTTTCCTTCACATGTCCTCATGTTTTATTGAAATACTAAAGTAAAAACATTAAATAATAAGAGTCTATTTCATCTAATTGTAAAGCCATACACAGTGCTCCAACTCAGTGAAAACAAAACACTATAGCCTCCCCCTCCACCTTCAAAGATAAATTTATTTATTTATCCTTTGTTGACCAGGTTTGTCATACTAGGTTAATAGCCTATTTTCAGGGGAAAGCCAAAGTGGTACTTATACTACTAGGAGAAATTGGAACTCTTTTTGATAGGTGCCGTGGGATCTTTTACATCCACCCTAGTTACCACCAACTCAAGCAGATGAATGCTGGGTTTCATCACACAACACATGAAAACTAGCAAAACCAAAATGTCCATCTCATGCTTGGATAGATTATTGGATTTTATCTGATGTTCCATAGAATTAAAGTGTAGATCTTTGAGGATCGAATTTTGGAACATGAGAACAGTGGGATGCATGGGTGGATTGAAGCTAGACTTGTAGTACTTAAATCCAGACTGTGGTTGTGAGTCAGATGCTGTATGGAAAAAGAGTTTCAAGTTAAGACATCTACAAAAGGATGATACATCCTGTGCAAAGGTCTTCAGGAACAAAGAACCCAGGTATAAAATTCAGTCCTTTATTTAGTAGTTTGACATAAGAGGATGAAAGATCAACAGAGGAAATATTTATTACATTATTCAATACTACTTCTTTACCATTAACCTGAGTAATTGTTCCATACTTTCTGGCCCTGTGTTTCCTACCACCCCCCACTTTGATTTGACCCTAAAGGGGCAGTCATGTTACTTTTTTTGGCTGTAGGTGAGTCTGTGACATTCTGTGCATATCTTACAACAATGGGCAGAAGTACAACATAAGGCATCTATGGATTTTGTCAGGACATTAGCTTCATACTATGACAGAACCATAGCTAAGAATATTTCTGAGATTACGACCATGTGTAATGACATCACCCAATTTGAAAGTGATGAAGGATACAATCAATGTCTGAGGAAATTGAGCCAGGACCTCTTATTGTTGGAGCAGCAATTAAAGGAGAAAAAAACAAGAAGTTCCGTAGGGATGCCTCAGATCATGAGGCAGGTCACCCATATGCAAACAGCAAAAATCTTAGATTTGAACCCTCCAACAAGAAAGTTACTAAAAGAAAAAGGCCACAATCAATACTTAAAAAATCCACGGCCTCTAGTGGTGAGGGATCATGGGAAGAATCTTCCTCTGGTTTGGAGTCCTATGCACAGAATGTCATAGACTCACCTACAGCCAAAAAAGTAACATGCTAGGGAAGAGGGCATTATTACAGATGATGCATTATATAACCTAACGGTTAGGGATCCCTTTAATCGGTATATCTATTTTTTACCCAAAATTCACAAAAATTTGCAAAATCCACCAGGGAGACCAATCGTTTCTGGCAGAGGCTACATTATGGAACCCCTTTCCCAATTTTTGACAGTACACCTCAAGCCCTTATTTACAAATGTAAGAGCCAGAATACAAGATACCACCGAATTCCTGAGGATCATTTCAGACATGCTGTTGGAGGCTGGGTGGCTTATGTGCACTTTGGATGTTTCTGCATTGTACACTAGTATCCCTCACTGGGCGGGCTTGGAGGCTGTTGAGTATTGGCTATCAAAGGCCGAATTATACCCACCAGGTTTTAATACATTCCTGGTTTTCTTAGCAAAACATGTTTTGACCAAGAATGTGTTTTACTTTCAGGAAACATGTTATCTACAGTTGAATGGTACTGCCGTGGGAGCCTCCTTTGCCCCCATATATGCCGATCTCTTCATGGTCTATACTGAAGAAGAACTTATTTATGATCATGCCCATAACATCTATTTGGAAGAGATCAACATATAGAGGAGATATTTGGATGATTGCTGGTTGGTATGGACATCTGATAATATTTACCTTCAGGAATTTGTTGAATACCTCAATAACAACAAGTGGGGGATTGAGTTTACCGTCTCTTTTGATACCAATAGCATTACATTTCTTGATGTAATGGTAACATGGAATACTGACCATACTCTTTCTACTGAAATTTATAGAAAACATCCCCAATTCAACTCCTTACTCCATACCACCAACTATCATCCATATTACATATGCAGAAACATTCCAAAGTCGCAGTTTTTAAGAATCGAAAGTATATGTTCAGATGCTAATATCCATCCCATATATGAGCAAGATCTTGTTGAGAGATTTAAGCAGGGAGGCTACAAAACAGGGGATATATATCGAGCCAAACATTGGGCATCTGAACATGACAGGTCTGCATTATTACAATGTAAGGACAAATTGGCTAAGCAGAACTCACCCATAAGACTTATTACAACATATGGGAGGAATACAGATGCCCTTACTAACATTGTACGTAGACATTGGAATATTCTCCAAGCCGATACCTGGCTGAGGGACATTATAGCTGAGACATGTCACTTTTCTTTCAGAAAAGGTAAAAACTTGGGCTCAAACGAGTCATTATAAACGTATACACACCTCAGATATGCATTCCATACAAACAACCATAGAGGGCAGGGCTTTACAAGGCTGTTTAACATGTGGCCACTGTACACACTGTAAAGGTATTTCTAAAACTAAGGAGTTTTCCACTAGGAACAGTGGCAAAATATTTAATATTACTTTTTTGCCAATTGCCAATCAGAATGGTTAATTTATATAGCCACATGCAGCTGCTCTGTCTTCTATGTTGGCCAAACCTCAAGACCATTTAAGTTCAGTATTTCGGAGCATTTAAGCGATATTAGGACCAAGAGAATCAGCAATGCATTATACAAACACACGGAGAAACACCCTAATGCCAATTTTCACTTTACCATTATAGATAAAATACAGGGCAACACTAACAATAAATCAGGTTGGCATCAACTACTTAATAACAAAGAGAAAAAAATGGATTGTTAAACTAGGGGCATTATTCCCTCCAGGACTCAATGAATATTTTTAATACTTTTATACAAGTGCAATTTCCTTAATTAACCTCCAGGTAGACCAACTATTATTTAAGGGGAATGTTTGTTATGAAGCACTGATACACTGATGAAGGCTTAATAACTATTTAGCCAAAACCATTCTGTTTGTTCTCCTTATTGTATTTACAATAAACCTCATTGTCACTGTTTTGCTGGCTCTTGCTTTTTTGAATTGTACGGAGGACATTTGGAACATGCAGCTACCATACCTGCAGGTCATTTTCACTTGAAATAAAGTGCTGGTAAACAAAATGGTGGTTACATTTGTTGCATGTGACTTTAATAATCATGAACTAGGTACTACAGGCACAGGAAAATGAAGGAAAACATTCTAGTCACCCAGCAAGCCAAACAATCTTCATGGCTACATTTTATACGTATTCCAGAAATAAAGTCAAAGGCTCTAAAACATCATTGCCTTTGTTCCTGCCTTGCCATCCTACTGGCATTGCTCACATATCTTTCAGTGGTTCCACTACGACTCTCAAAAGATCAACTCCCCGATGGTATAATTTTCAAAATCAAGCAGCAAATTGCTTATTTAACCTACTTGCTTTCTAATTTCTTGTCTAGGCTGATTTCAGTACTGTGACTTCAGTGTTAGCACCGCTGCCTTCTTATCCTGTCATACTGTTAATGCCATTAACAGCTGACCATTTTTCAAAAGTTGCTGCCACATTACCAGACATTATGGCCTGCTTTTATTCTCCTTCACATATGAAGGCCAATATCTCTAAGAGTGTCTAATATTTTCTACAGAATCCCTTAGGGAAAGATAATGGGACATTCAACTTGAAACATACTTGGGTTGTGCGTCAAAACATACTTAGGTTATAATTCAAGGTCTACACTGCTGCAAAAGTTGCAACTCGAATGTTGTGTGAACATTTTAATTTTTAATGTAATTCTTCCTGCAATAACATGTAAAGTACTTGAAAAATCACTTTTGGCGACAAATTTCAGGTGTGATGTTATAGCAATACAATTTACATTTGACGACATTAATAGTTATATCCTGAAACAAATGCGAAGGGGTACAACACTTCTGTAAGCTTTGGAACTTGCAGTTTGTCAACTTCTAATAGCCACATCATATGCTTTTGGTCAACCTATAAAGGCCCAACTCTTTAAAACTGCTTAACATTTTTTAGGGACATTTTTAGACAAAGATACTGGGGTATTCAGCTGTGTGATGTGTTTACCTGATGTTCCTGCATGCAAAGCTTAAGAAAAAACATTACCTTGAAGGTTTGTACAATTCACATTTCTCATTGTCTTTTCATAGAGAACTCAAGAGGCAGAAAATAGACTGGCATGCTATTTAAGCTCCTGTATTACACCAACTCAACACAGAAATATTTTTTATATATAACATATTTGTCTTTGTGAATAAAAATTCACATGCACACCGATTTCCATTATTACAGCAGAAGTACCATTAAACCCCGAATGGTACTTTAATGGACTTGGGCATTTCAGACCACAGCACTCATTTAGTACAACTCGTATTTTTTATCGTGATTAATTACTATCATCTTACTTTATTGGGAGTTCTACACATGGAATAGATTTTAATTTTGCATTTACATAAAAGGACAAAAAAACTAGAAACTTATTATGAAACCATAGCAATGAGAGTCAATTCCCTGATTTTAATTTTGTGTCATGAAACTGGATTTTTTTTTTTGAGAACTGTAAATTAGTGTCACTGCTCATGTGACCTTACTTTATGTAAAGCAGAAGTTGAACTTTGTAACCTGACATTCAAATTGCCATTGCAGTCTCAAAGTGGTCACAATAAAAATTAAATATATGATGCAGTTTGACATCTTCTGGGCAATATATTTGGATAGACACTTAATAAGCTGCACTTAAACTGTGCTTTTTTGCTACAGATGGAACAACTGCATAATGAATCTTAGTGGGCCAATTCACAGTTCTCTGTATTATTTTGTATTCTGTTTAAGCAAATCAACTAAAAACATAAAATTTAAGAAAATAAATATTCCCTGGGATTCAGAAAGGTTTACAGCGAGTAGGAACCCTTAACCCTCTTTTTCCCACTTGTGGTAAGCCTTTCCTATTCTTAGACTGCCCTACTGCCGGAGATTTCTGCTAGGAGGAGCCTCAAAATGATGGGCAGTATTGCTGGCAGAGGGGCATGCTAATGCGTAGCTAATGCTTATGCTAATTAGCCATGCACTGCTCCCTAGAAATGCCAGGGCTTCCAGATTTACGATACCCAGTGATTCAGTGAATCACTTGGCTGCGTAAATTTTCACTGTTGAAGGAAAAAATAAATACCACCAAAAGATAAGTGACCACCCATTCACTCCTATGGAAGTAGTTGTATGGTGGGGGTACATGTTAGTGTGCGTATGAATGTGAAGGTGTGTAGTAACATTTTCTGAGACATATATCTGGGTAACTATCAATATACTTTACTGTGTGCCTTTAGTTTTAAATGCTAAACAACAGCTTTTTGTATCATTTAACAATTTTAGTGTTTTTTTCTGCAGCCAAACACTTCTGATGCTTAAAAGCTTAAGTTTTTGAGACAAAAATACACTGTTTGCGTTAACAACAAAGAATATTTATGATTTTGATATATAATTTATTTGCCAGTCATATCTGAATAAATGTGTCTTCATTTAATTGGAGCAAGTGGACCTAAGAGCTGGCACAACTGGATATGACTGCTGAAAACACAAACACACCCACGTGCACACACTCATAGAGACACACACTATGGTAGGGAGATAGACTCACTTCAGTCTCTGAAATGAATTACTGAAAAACTCACATACTATAAACTATTAATAAACATCTCTTGCTTTCCTACACATGTGATTGAACCACTGTAATCTTTTCTTCCTGACCTGTTCTGCATTTGGTGCTCCAGTTCTGCTCTGATGCCTTTTTGTCTCTCCCACAGTGTGCATCATACTGCCGATCTCAAGCACTTCATCTCCATCACCTCATGTTTCCTCAGTGGCTCTGCCTTCTCTACCCAGGTCTCTAACCCATATAAAAAACACAGGTCACACCACTGTTTGAACAGCATTTAAGCTTCTTTAGCATTCTTCTGTCACACATTATCCCTAACATTGTACTCTTAACTGTAGAGCATCTAATTCATGCTATAACTTTCTCATTTGCACTTCCCTTCTCCTCAAACACACCTCCAAGATATCAGAAGGTCATAACCCATTTCACCATTTTTTTCCTTCTATCGTAATTTTCAACTTCTGGTTTTCCTCACTTGTTGTCGTGACCACTGCCTTGTCTGTAGTCAGTTTTATCCCACTTGCCTTCAGTTTTGTATTCATTCCACAATCATTTGCTGAAGTTTCTATTCAGACTGTGTTTGTAATGCCACATTGTCTGCATATAGCAGCTTTACTGCTCTGTCCCCTCTTGTCTGTTTGCTCATATAGTTCATCACCAGTAGGAACAGGGGTGGGCTCAGAAGTGAACTCAGATACACACTCATTCCTACTGTGTACTCAGTCTGAACACTGTTCACAATTGCTCAATGGGTACTTATACATTGCCTGCACTAATTCTACCAATGTTTCTCTGACTGAAAAATTGCAAGACTACCCAGTTTTCTTGGGACCTTGTCACATGTTTTCTCAAAGTTAGGAATGCATATTTAGACACTACTCCTCATCTCCAGGTTGCTTCTTGACTGCATCTCTCATTGCAAACATTAGACTGGCTGCACTGGGCTCATATCTTAATCCAAGCTGCTCATCTCCTATCTTACTTTCTTTTACTCTGCATATTCATTTACCAGTCACCCTCTCCAGCACTCATTCAGTGTGACAGAAGTATATCTTAGTATTGTTCACAGTTGTAAAGATCCTTTTGCTCTTGTACAGTGGGACTAGAATGCCATTCTTCAGTAATTTAGGATATGTCTCACTCTCCATACTGCAATCAGTACCCCGCCCCTCGGAACCATTTCTCTCCTAATGCAGTCAACATATTGTTCATATCTGCCTTGACTTCATTAGAGTGTGTCCCTTCCTCTGATTTCATTTTCCATCGTACATTTTTTACTTGGTTTAAGGTGAGTTATCCTGCCTCTTTCATCATGGGCTGTGGATGCAGACGTACAGCTCCTGTAGGATTGCCCTCACTCAGAAGTTTTTTTTGAAGTACTCCTTCCAACTGCTCTTGATGTCCATGGACAGGACAGCAGACTACTGCTGGAATTACTAATGACTGGCTTAAACCAACTGTCTTTTTATCTTTCTGTCATTGTCTTTTTGGGCTATCTACTGACTCAATTTCCACTATGCGGTAGAGATTCTCTAAAGTGTAGCCGTTTGCCATTGTAACTGTTCTCTTACTCCTTTGTTAGCCAAGTAGTAGCCCTTCTTAATCTGGTCCATCTTTTTAGTCCCCCACTTCTTCATGCACTCCTCCTTTCTTTGGACAACTTCCTGGATTTCTACATTCTACCACCTGTTTTCCTTAACCACATTCAAATCCCTCATTATCAAGATCAGCTCACCTTGTCTTGTTTTATTGAACTGAGGAGTTTCTGATAAAGCTGCCAGAATGCCCTCTTTTTTTCACCATAGCCTGGGAACAGAGGCTGTGCCCATGAAGACTGTGCTATCCTTACACTTCAGTCTCATTACCACAAGTCTGTCACTTATTCTGATAGCATCCCTCATTACTTCTAACTGCAATTCCCAGGCCATTTATAGTTTATCCTCCACAAGTAGTAGACAGTGGCTCCCATACCAAGAAACCTTGCTGTGCTTCTCTTCTTCCTTGTCTCCTGAACATACAGGATATCTAGTCTCCTCCCGACCTTAAGTCATCCACTTCCAAGTTATATTCTATCAGTGAATCTGTATTAACTGCAACAATCCTTAGTTCATTTTTTATAGGTTGACTGGTTTTATATCCAGCATTCCCTCAACAGAGCTATTGCAGGTAAACCAGTCTGGAAAACTGGACACTGGTTAACCAATACCTTACTGACTCAGGGTCATGCTGACCAGTAGGTGTGTATAGACACCCTCTACTATTAGCATGGGTTCCTGGCACAGGTCAGAATAGGCCATGTACTTGATCCATTTAGCAACAGCTAATACACATTGTCTCTTGACAATGGACGGCGCAGTGGTGCAGTGGTAGTGTTGTCGCCTCACAGCAAGAGGTTCTCCAGTTCAATTCTCGGCTGGGGTGTCTTCTGTGTGGAGTTTGTATGTCCTCCCTGCATTCGTGTGGGTTTCCTCCGGGTGCTTCGGTTTCCTCCCACATTACTAAGACATACATCTGGAGCATTTCTCCCCAGGACTCTGCTGAAAATTGGCTTTGTTCCAAGTCGGACTTTCCCGGTTAACAAATGTTAAATAAAAATAAATAAATAAGTTGACGTGGCCAAGTCAGCTAGATCCATTTTTACACCACAGAGTAGCTAGCCCAGATGGGATGCACCACCTGTTTGCTGTCCATATTCTCCTATCTAGAGGATACAGCACTGTACAAATGATGCCGAAAGTGGTTGGTCCACATTACTCTTCCCCAACAGCACAACCTAGAGTCTGCTCTGCTGTCCATCACTTGGGAACCATAGATCAATAAATTTCAACCATCATGCATCACTTGTAAGACATCAGTTATCTGGGGCACTGTACCTATCAAATGCTTGAAGATCCTTAGATAACAAATCACAATGCCCTCATTCTAAGTTAGGGAACAGGAAGTTCCTGAGTCAACAGCATTTACAGGCTGACCAAGACTGCTCTGCCAGTGGATAGGGGCTCATACAAGAGGTAGTCAAGCATCTAATTCACCTGTAACTCCAAACTTAATTTATTATATCCTGGTTAGTAATCCAGGTTGTTGGTGCATAGTTACTTATTACTGCCTGGAAGACAACAATAATAACACATCTTATAAGAGAAAATGTATAAGATGTTTATTATAAGGAATATCTACTGGAAGTTTTCAGGTTTCCAAATTCCAATGGCATAAACTTAAGTATTTTGTGAAACTGTACTAATATAATGACTTTAATAAAATATCACACAAGATCAGTTCGCATTTCAGCTCTTATTACAAACAGACTGCTTCCCCCTTTCAAAACGTTTCTCTTAAGGAATGTATCTGCATGGATTTTTGATGGAAAATACATACAGACGTACACAGGTACTTGCACACATACATACACACAGACACACACAATTACAGCTCACTATAACCCTACTCCAGTAGTTTTCACATTTCATTAAATACACATTTATACACCAGAAACATAGTCAACATAAGCACACTTTCGTCAGCAGACTATAGACTGACTTCTTACAGGACAAAAATCTACACAGTACTAATTATATACAAGGATTGTACATTTCTATTTGGCAGCATTGCGTTCCAAATTTCAGTCCAAGAAGATGCGCTAACTACATTTCTCTGATTTCTAATACTCTTCATCCAAAATTCAGATCTCGCCTTTCAGTAAGCTAGCACCTACAGTTCACTAGTTTTCACAGCAACAATAAACTCAGTGTGACCTTCTCCATTTCTCTCAGTCTTTACTTCCGCCTTTCTAAGTGAACTCTCCTGAGTTTGTTTTAACTTCCAGGTTGAACCTTTCTCTCTTAGGCCCCAAGTCTCAGTGTACCGTCTCTCTGGAGTGCTTTTCTCCTTTACGTTGTGGGTAGGTGGGACAGCTACACATACTTCAGGAATGGTTGGAGAATTAACCCGTTCATAAGGTTTATCTCACATATCCTTTTACCCAACTCAAATAAAAAGTCCGTGTTACATTAACCTCCTTCCCAGATACAGGGGTTGAAGGCTGAGCTATCCTATTGGCCAAGGCCATCCCTGAAATACTCACTGATCCCAAGCAAGGGGCTCTTTTATTGACCAGGACCCTTTGGTGCTCCCAGATGTGCTCAGAGAGAATGTCTACATCAATCAGTCTGTCATCCAGAACCCAACCAAACGTTTCTGGGGAAATGTCCAAATTGATAACAGGCAAAACATTTTAGATTTAGTGGGCATAGATTTTCCTTTTGCATCTACATATAATGGTTTCCCAGTTTTTACCTAAAAAAGACAACCTACCATTTTGCTTGGAGTATTCACCTAATTGTCCCTTTCTGCCACATCAGATGATGGCTTTACTGTGTATATGGCCTTCAGGGATGTTGTAGGCTACATCTAGGCAAGTCTGTTATAAGCCCATTAGAGAAAAATTCATTTCTCTGGATACCTGCAGGGTCATCTTCACCGTAAGGGGCACCATCCTCCTGCTTAAGCATGGCAATGGCATTCTTAGCATCCAGCCCTTCTGTCAACATGTGCTTGATTAATGCATTTCATTTTCCTTCTCTCACTTTGATGCCTCAAAGCAATCTAAATTAGCAGCTTTCTCCTTTTTAGTCATTCCATATTCCTTCTAGAGATGAGACAGCTACTGAGCGTTCTCCTCCTTTCCATTCCTTTTCTGCTTCACCAGTTTGATTACTTCTTCATTCTCCATTTTAAAAATATGTTTTATTGAAGGGAGTATGACAAATTCTGTCTATGTTCCCTAACTTTGGTCCCAACTCTTGATTCTTTTTATTAACATGTCCCTCATTTGTTCTTCCAAGTTCTTGTGATTCTTATGATTACTTCCAGTAAAGCTTCAAACATAAAGTAATTATTTAAGTCATCTATGTACTTCTTTTATATTAGAGGCCAAGGATTTTCTCCTTGCTAATTTCCTTGATTTCGGCTTCTGGCAACAGATGGAATGACCGTGAATATTCACTCTGAAATTTGTGAAAGATTTCATGCAGTTATAATGGTTGAATAATATATTCACTGACTTCATCTTTCTCAGATAAAAATGGATTTTCCACCGTTAACATATGAGTGGTATCGGTTAATGTCTCTTTGAACACTGTCTGCACTTGTGGTATCCTCTGCTATAGAAAATGCACCTAGTATAACTCATTCTTTTGGTTGGTCATCTGGAATTCAGATTCATTAGGTTACAATGTCACATGTTTAGTCATCTCAGGAAATTCATGAACCTCATTGCTGCAGTCATCTAAGGTATGATGTCTATTATCACATGCCCTCTGTATCTTGCTTTCATTGCCAGTTTCCATGGCTTAACCTCTCCCTAGGTCTCTCCAGGTCTTGGATAGCAGAAAATGTTTGTGAATCTGCTGGTATTAATTCTGATTCAGTTTTTTCTACTATTTAATTTAGTCCATTCTAGCTAATAACTCAGCTTTGCATTTTCATTGACTAGTGTAGTACTGTCTCCCCTGTAGCAAAAGGCCTTTATGGTTACTGTATATGTGCCTGTACTTCCCACTTTCTTACAAGGAATCACAATTTTCATGGCATCAGGATATATGACACTCTTCTTATTTTGTTTCACAAGCCACATCAAAGGCCAGATCCAGCAATAGGTGACCTAGGCAGCTGCCTACGGTCTTCTGCTGGCTTGTGGGCCTGGTCACAGCAGTAATTAAAAAAAAAGTTTTTATTCTGCTTCACTGCAAGCATATTAACAAACTCAGGAAGTGCAGCACATTGTAGGATTTAATTCCAGAAGAACAAGCATATAACAATTGAAATAATGCAGCACATTTTCTTTGCAGTCATGAGCTTTGTGACCACAGTGTGTAGCGGGTCTATATTAGTACCTCAAAACTGCATTTCTTCAAAACATCAACATGTAAACAGCAAAAGCCAAAAAGCACGAACGGCCACGTTCCGTGAATTTTTTCACAGGTAAAAAATTTGCTTGACCAACCAACAGCAAAATAAACTTTCAAACCCCAATCAAGTGGGGGGCTTTGCCCCCAAACCTGCCGATGTGGGGGGATAAGCCCCCCACACCCCCTAACTAAATATACCAACTCCAAGATCGCTCTACATTGGATAAAAGGGCAAATTCCTGATAACGGCCAAGCAAATTTTTTCCCTGTGAAAAAAATTAGTGGAAGTGGCCTTTCGTGGTTTTCGGATTTTGCTTTTTACGTGTTGACATTTTGGTGTTCGAAGAAATGCATTTTCGAGGTACTAATATAGACCCTGTGCAGCATAGCATTTTGGAATACAAACACAGTATGTAGCTTTACAGGGAGAGTTCCAAAGATGGGGGTCTCTAAAAAACTTTATTTTACAAATCTAACTGACTGTCCACCCCCAAACATAACACTGATCTCTTTCATCCCAATTTGTTTTCACTAAATTAGGTGTATTTTAACAGTTTTGTTCAACAGCATGTAGCACTCTCACTTTACTTTAAAAATACAAGCTAACATCATCTTTTTTTCATTCAGCTTTCTCAGTACTTAATTTAGTATTCTCTTTTGTGATACTCCCCGGATTGTTTTTATAGCCCTGGGGAAACAAACAAGATGATGCTTTTTGTTCAGTTCAACTTTGTGTTGCACCTTACTACGTACTGCATCAGTCAATGTTCCCTCTAAACAACTGTTACTGTACATTTATAAAAAATGAGGGGGCATGTAATACACTGAGCATCCTGAACTGTTCATTTTGTTTTTTTTATTTTTCACAGTTCAGTCACTCAGAAAAAGCATTACATGCCATTTGGAAGTGCTGTACACTCTGTCAATAACTGAATTAACTGTTAACCAACATCCATTGATGAATGCATTCTGTTCTTATTTTTATTGTAAACCAGTCTCCAAAGAAAAGCAATATATCTCACTCTCATCAAACTAGTACCACAATTTTTATCATGCAAATCAGTTAGCATTAATACCTCAAGGCTTTTATATTGTCCTAAAACATTAGTGCCTATGTATTCAAATGCATTATAACATTTCAAACAGGTTCATACCGTCATGCACTGGTCCATTTGACTTCACTGTTAGCTCACTGCATGTTATAGTTAAGTGTGGGGCCAATCTTTAGCTCTCTTGCAACCTTGTTTGATTTATTTTATTTTTTTAATTGACACTTTGTCATTCACAGTAAGTGTTTGTATCAGGCTGAATTGTTTGGGTTCGTATATCTCCCACTTAAACTTTTCTATCCAGTCTCCCCATATCAGCTACATCTTTGTACAGTGAATGTCCATTTTTTTATTATAAACCTGTTTCAAAAAAAAATGCCATCAATCTAGTGCTGGTATTTTTATGATTAAAATCAGTTAGCGGCTATACCTCACATTTATTATATTGCACTAAAACATTAGCACCTATGCATTTGTATATATTATAGCATTTCTAAGCACGGCTACACCCACAACTATTGGTCCATTTGACTTTAATGTTAATTTTCATTTTATAATAAACTACGGGGTTCATCTTGGGCTCTCCTGCAACTCTGATTTTTTTCTACTTTTTCTCAGCTGCCATTCTGTCATTCATAGCAAGGGCATGTATCAAGCTGATGAATTTTTTGAGTTGCCATATATCTCACTTAAGCATTTCTGTCCAGTTCTCCCAAACCAAGTACATCTTTGGACAATAAATGCCCATTTTTAAACACTCCATGGTATAGGGGCTTGTATCACTGCAGAAGTGATAATGGAGTTGCCAGAGGGAATCAACTTATTCTCTATTTTCCCTTGAAGGCCAGTCTACAGGATTTACTTTCATGATTGTCCTTGCATTTAGTGGACTGTTGCCATATGTACGACAAGGATGGCCTGTTATTGTCTTAGTTGAAATTTTGCTTAACGATGGTGTAAAGTTAAAAGGAAGGAGAACTGTGTTTGCGAAAGAAGTAGCAGCAAGCAAGGTCAAGTATATATTGTTGTTGACATACCTCTGTTTCTTTAGGAAGACAAGGGGTTGTATCTAAAGTGCCATATTATTCTAGCAGTATTAACACATTCACAGATTTCACATATATACCAAAGCTACTATGCTTTATGATCAGTCATACCTTTCCAGTACCCTTTGCTCTGTCACAGCTCACTTAGTGTTTACAGTTTTGGAATTGAGGATAGCCACCTTAAAATGGTCTGATTTTAGGATTGATGTTAATTATGTTGGAATGTCCATCAACTTTGACTTGGACTATGCACTTCTTATGGACTGAAATCAGGTATATGTTTACAGGGGTAAGGACATTTTTCTACTGTATATGAATATTTAAATTTGGTTATGATTTTCACCTCCTAAACTAAAGCAAAAATAAAAAAGGCACTTATACTTTTTTTTTTAATCTCCACTGCCTGCCACCCATCAGCTGTCCCACTATTGATTAGCCCACTCATTCCTTCTTAGAGAGAGAGAGGGAGAGTCAATCATGGAAGATCATTATCTAGGCAAATGTCAAGTCTTTCTGGTAAGGGCTTAAGCCCCCACCCTGGGTGGCTGATGTGTAAGCTCACTTGTACGATGGTCTGGTACAACTTATTTTGTCAATAGCATTATGCACATATCTCATGAAAACTACTGATTATCACTGTATGATGGAACCAGGCACACATTCCTTGCCTGTATGCTATACCTTTATACTTCCGTTGCCATGGCAGCCATTGTCATAGCACACCAGACCACTTTCATATACCAAAATAAAGCAAGCCAGCACTGTCTTCTTACTCTCATCCTTCCTGGTCAGATCCATCAGTTTCTCAGCCACCAGATGTCTCTGCTTCATTATGTTTCTCGTCAGGTCTTTGTATGCTTTTAATTTACATATCTCACCAAAATAAATAAAATGTTTTTCAATGCCAAAGGTAGGACTGAGGAGCACTGGTAGTACTACTTTGTAGTGCATTGGACAGTGGGGTGACAGACATGGGAGTAGGAGATTGCCTGAAAAAGCACCATATGCCACCATGGTGTTGAATGTTTATATGTTATGAACAGCAAACAACAAGTAGATGCTACATTAATTGCTCCACACTAATGTACTAGTAAAAAGAAAAAAAAAATAAATCATTGCTCTGTTCATTGAGCTGCATAGACTTTGTTTGACAAGTGCTTGTTAGCAAGTTATGTGACAGTTAACAGTGAAAAGCAACAATTGGATATAAAAAATTGAATATTTTACTTTCTTTTACATGTCTACAGAAATGATTTAGTATATTTTTTTACAGCAATATGGTCAGTCTTGATTTTTTGATATGATAGTGGCAAGTTATACCCAAAGGTATGCAGCAGGAATGTCTACTTTATTTCACGCGTTTGCCTGTGATGCATTGTGTAGAAGCAGATGTTAAATTCACACTTTTTGGAAGCTTTCTACATGCATTCCTCTTTTCTCAAATACTTCTTGCACCTGTTTTGAATTTGTAGCCAGTCCCCCTTTTCTGCAATCAGAGGAAAAAATCCATGAAAACATTGTGTCTAGGCAGTTCACTGATCAGCCCTGCTCTTCTACGCTGAAACACAACTCGCAAGGGTGTTCTGTGGAAGGGAATAGTAACTTGACTCTTCTCATCTCCCTTTAATAACATGGAAAATGGGGTTTGACTACAGTACTATTCATAAGCCTTAAAAAAGCCTTTGAGTTTTTCTCATCTGCTCCTCTTGTATAAACTTAAAACCTATGGTGTGGGCAGCACAGTTTTAAAGAGTGCTGCCAAGGATTGTGGGCACCAAATTCTCCAAACCATATTTTCCCCATAAAAGACATCCACAGGATTCTTTCTTAGGTTCTTTATCATCTCTCTATCTATAAAATTTGGGATTCACTTAAAATTATTGTTTGAATTTATTTTATGATGAACTTTTCTTAATCGGGTCAAGTCAGTGAATGTTATTCATTAGTTCTAAACTGCAGTGAACTTTTTAGTAACGTTACTGTACATATGGAAAATACTTGCATCACATTCTTTGACACAGCTACAAGGCAGACAGTATTTGCATTCTGACTGGTCTGTTTTCTCCCACAGTGCCTCCACTTTTAGTTACATGTCATTCTGGGCACAATCATAGCCATCTAATAAAGAATATGAGTAATCCAGAAGATATTACCCATGATGCCAAAGATGTACTACTGAAAAACAATATTTTCCACATCTGAAGCATGCCTATTATTTGAGAATATGCCCCCAATTCCCTTTCCAATTTTGGTATTACCAGACAACAGTGCACATAGCACAAGAAAAAAAATCTGGAACTCTAAAACTGCTGCTAGGGAGTGTCTTTCCTGTCTAGGGTCACATCCATACCTCTCAACTGTACAGATTTTCACAGAATGTCCAGATTTTTGCCTTATATTTTTGGTCCGTTTTTCATAAAATTGTGGCATTCTGGCAAATTAGTGGCAAATCGTTAAAGAATGAATTTAGAAAATAATGGCAGGCATTTGAGTTTTAGACTTCATACACTTCAGAAAATTCATGCTAATGCAAAACTTGTTATTCTATCAACTTTCTAAGTTTGTAAGAGCAATATTTCAAAATTCTTCCTATTTGTATCACTTTTTATGGCTTTGTCCAGATTTCTTAGTCTTAGAGGTTGAGAGGTATGGTCACATCACCATATTGTACAGCATAAAACTATGGTGTACAAATGAACAAGTCAGTTGTTCTCAAACAGTGAGGTGAACTTATGTGGGAAGGCTCAATCTTATTACAGGGGGGGACTATGAAGAAACCTAAAGATGATGTTGACACAGAAAGTTAACAATAAAGTATTAACTTTACATGGGATTAGGTTAACTGCAGAATGATATAATCAATGGATACATTATCTAACTGCATACTACATAAATAATGAACAAGTCATATCTGAATTATTTCATACTTGTGTGTGTGTTTAGGAGGATTAGTTTTCTTCTGTGCAGTAATGTATATGAGATTTTGGTACAGGAGTTTCAAAAGTACTTTTGTGCTCTCTAGGCAAAGGCTAAAGCAGTATTCTATTTAAGAGAGCTCACTGTGAAAGAGTATGAGGACCTGTGGACTATAACAGGACACATTAGCATGCCACAGTGTTATAGTGTAATGCATAATGCATCATGTCCTGTGCACATCAATGCAACAATCTACACAGAGATGCTACTGCAGTTTATAGAATCACAGAGCATAGTCAGTAAATTACAACAGACTTTAGCCCTACTGCTTTGTTGAAAATGTTTGTGAACCTCACCTCATCTCTTGTTCAGACAAAACACTCAGCAGTGCTCATTGTCAGTGTCTTTTCTCCATTATCACCACTATTGAATTCTGTGCTTGAAGTCTGCTTACACACATTTCCCATTGTTTTCACTTTTAATTTTATTTGACCTATCTCTAACTGTGACTTCTGGGACACACTTTTCCATATTTCTCCTTTCTCTTTAATAGCTACTTTGTATAGTGCTTCTTCCCATTTGAAGATCGTAGGATCCACTGCAGAAACACAGTTGAATGGGTGGGAGGTTGGTGGAATGGTTAAGGTGCTTACCTTACAAGCAGCAGGTGCAGGGTTTGATTCTCACATGGGGTAATTGGCTAGGCTTAAAAAAATGGCTCACAAGGGCACCTATTTATACACAAGGGCACTTAGCCTAGTACTAATCTATGAACCTATGAGTCCCTCTACACCCTCTGCAAAGGCCCTTTTCATTGCTGTTAACATTGGACTGGACCAACAGTAAATTATGTTAACATAGAACTGGAAGACAACAAGCCTAGAGTTTTTTTTAGTTCTCTATTAAGTTACTGCTTGTGATAGGGCTACCAGTCCTTTAACTTATTACATCTAAGTGACGCCTCCAGGTCAATCTGCAGTTAACTCCTACTGACGCCTCTAAGCATCAAATATTGCTTGTTCATATTTGCATCAATAATTTCAAAACCATGCTATGTACAAGGTTTTATAAGATTTCATCTTAAAGCTTACATAATGGCAAACTCAACTTTATTAATATTTGACCTCTGTCTAGTGTAGGTAAAGACATATTAACTGTTTTTATGATATTGATTTATACAGATATAGTATTCACATTTTTCTAAATATCTCAACAACCAAGTAACACAGACAGAAGTCTTAAGCCTCATATGAAAGCTCTCAGCTAGATGAATAAAATGTGGCTGACAGCATATGTCTGACTTGAGTGGTTGTTGACATATTGTAAGTTTAAAAAATATTACAGACATAATAGTTACTGTGTTTGCTGTGACTTACAAAATTCATTTTAAGGCCTAGAACCCAAGGAATACTACCATTATAGAATTAGTTTGTGGTGAAGAGTTTGCCATTTATACTTCTTTCATAACCCCTATGGTTCCAGAGATATGAACATTTGTTTGAAATGTGAGGACATAATTTGATTCTGTTAAAAGGAAGTTAGAGTTCAAAATTCCTGTGCTTCAATGGAGTGAACGAGTTAACTAGATCATCATGATTTGAGGTGTCCCAGCTCTCAAATAAGACATCATCATGGCGTTATTAGGCTCCTACTACAAATTACGGTTCTGCCAGGTTGTGTAGCTTCTGTTATGGGTGGCACATTCCCTACATGGAATGCAAGGGGACTTGTCTATGCACTACTGTTGTTTACTTTCTGTTGTTCTGGTTATTTCACAATTGTTTTTGTAAAATTATTTAATATTTCAACAGTATTATGTTTGGTATTTGTTGTTTCAGTTCACCAACAGATTTTTTACAATAAACTCCCGGCAAGGTATTTATACTAAAGCTGGAATGAAGGAATAGTGAGATTTAGACCAGTTTTCACTTGTTGTAATGCTGTAGTGGTTACATAAAGAAAAAGGGAAGAAAAAGTAGTGCCTGAGAAGAGTTTAGAGGCTTGGTATGATGTTAGAATAAATCCACCTAAAACATCCAGGCATAGGCTTGTTAAAATTATGATTGAGTGGTACCCATGCAATGCAGCTGCTATTACATATGGCCAGATATAAATCTCCTGGGATCATGGATATTAGGTCCAGGGCTAATCCTGTGTAGCAACAGTATGTCTTTCTCACGTGCCCCATATTGGGAACTGACAGTGCCTTAGCTTTTGAGTGCTTACAACATGACAGCGTTCCAGTTATTTCTCTTCCTTCATCAATATCATCACTGTGCCAAAAAAACTCAAAAGTAGGACCCACCACAGCAAAAGACTGAAGAGTTCATATACGACATAAAGCACTTCGCTATGCAGTTATAAAAGTAAAAACCTTTCTGCAGACCATATAGTGTGATACATCCACTGCATCTGTTTCCATAAGCTTTGAACCAGACCATTAGAAAAAATACATAGCTCAATCTGTGTCAGGGACACATCTCAACTGAATCAGGGACAAATCCAGAAATAATCACGGACAATCAGGGATACTTTTAAAATAGTAGCGCTATTAACTTGAGAATAACAGAATATGAATTAATATACATTTTCTGAACTAAAAGAAGTCTCTAACGCTAATTACCATCATTGTTTATTGGTAATTCACCACCTTTTCTCCAGTTTTAAGAAGGATTAAGAGGGATAGACTTAAAATCTTAATGTTAAAAAATCATGGTCATTTGAGAGGTATGGTATGCAAACTTAAATAAATAATTACTTTTACAAAAATACAGCAGAATAACCACTAGTTCACCAACTTCACAGGAAAGTGATGAAATTAGAAGTTATGTACTCACCATAACATTCCATCTGAGTAGGTACTTCATTTGTCTGCAACCTGTGGGTCTCGGATCCGACCGGCAGCTTTCCAAGCTTCAAGATCTGAGCTCCTAGCTCCTCCCCTCTACCCACAATCCCCTGTCATCACCACACTACCTCAGATTGGTTTTGCTGTATCACCTGAAAAAAACCTGTAATAAACAGGTTCAGATATTCTCAAGAATCATAAAGATCCTAGAAACCCGATACAGGTTAGGGGGATGGCAGGGGGGGATGGTTGCAGACAAATGAAGTACCTACTCAGATGGAATGTTATGGTGAGTACATAACTTCTAAATCTGAAGTAGTTACTTCATTTGTTCTGCAACCTGTGGGACAGAGTCCCCAGCTACCTAAACAAAGAAACCTGGGTGGTCTATGGGAGGATATTCCGAAGCACTGCGGTGCCAAAGGATGCCCTGCTTCTAGATATCATGTCCAGCTTATAATGGGAAATAAACATATGAGCAGAAGACCAAGTGGCTGCTGAACATATGTCGTCCAACGGCATCCTGGACCAGAAGGCTGCAGAAGTTGCGATGGACCTTGTGGAATGTGCACGGATTTTGAATGGGGTTGTTTTGCCCGATGCCTTATAAGCCTGAGAAATACATTGACAAATCCAATTAGCCAGTGTCACTTTGGATATAGGTTTTCCCATGTATGAAGGAGCAAATGACACAAAGAGTTGATCAGCCTTATGAACATCTTTGGTCCTGTGCAGGTAAAAACATAACTGTCTATGTATGTCTAGTGTATGCAACATGTATTCTCCCTTATTTTGAAAATTTTTGAAAAACACTGGCAGGTTGATAGTCTGATTGATATTTGCCACAGATGCCACTTTTGGTAAGAAAGATGGGTTAGTCCTGAGAGACACTCTGTCATTGTGGAAAATAAGATAGGGAGGTTTCATGCACAAAGCTTGGAGCTCTGAAACCCTTTTAGCAGAAGTTATGGCTACCAAGAATGCTGTTTTCCAGGACAGAAATTTAAGGGATACAGAAGCTGCAGGTTCAAACGGAGGTTTCGTTAAGGCTTGCAGAACAAAAGTTAAGTCCCAAGGGGGAGTCACGGATTTCACTGGTGGCTTGAGAAGGAAAACGCCATGCAAGAATGTCTTACACAATTTTGTAGATGCTAGAGATCCTAATCCGTCTCCCACATGAAAATGGGATATTGCTGCCAACTGTACTTTGACCGTTGATGCACTGGCCCCTTGTTCAAAAAATCATGGACAAAAAATCCAATACTGTAGGAATCGGAACAGTAAATGGGTTGAGACCTTGGCTGTTAGCCCAGATAGAAAATCGTTTCCACTTACTATTATAGATTTTCCTGGTGGACGGTTTATGAGCCGCTACCAGAATAGTTTTCACTGGTGACGAGATACCGGGAGTCCTTGCCATTAGTGGAACTGGATCAACCAAGCCGCGAGCTTGAGGTTGACCAGGTTCGGTGTTGGGCACCCCGTTGGGTGCAATATCAGATCTGGACTGGGATCCAGGATTAAGCGGGGGGGGAGAGACTGTGAGACCGCAGGTATGGAAACCAGACCTGACGAGGCCAGAATGGGGCTATGAGGATAATTTTGCTCCCCAACCGTGCGGCTTTCTGAATGAACTTCGCCATGAGCGGAAGCGGGGGGTAAGCATAGAGTAGACCGGGAGGCCAAGCATGAATCAGAGCATCTCTGGGGCTCTCCCCTTCTGGGGGAAGAATTGCAAAGAACTTGCTGCATTTTGTGTTTTGGGGAGTAGCAAAGAGATCGCAGCGTGGCCAACCCCACTTGCGGAATATTTCCTTCGCAATTTTTGGACTGAGAGACCACTCGTAAGGACTGAGAATTACTCGACTCAATTTGTCTGCCAGAATGTTGGATCGTCCCGGAATGTGCATTGCTATCAGAAAGCGGTTGGTGGATATCGCCCATTCCCAAACTCTCATGGCTTCTCGACAAAGAGGGTAGGATCTGGTTCCCCCTTGTTTGTTTATATACCAGACCACTGACATATTGTCCGTCTGTATTGCAATCGTTTCTAGAGGTAGAAGGTCTTGGAGAGCCTGCAACGCTAGAAGCACCGCCCTCATCTCCAGAACATTTATGTGCAAAGCGGTCTCTTAAGAGGTCCACGTACCTTGGACATTTCTGCCCAAACAATGCCCCCCCCCCACCCTAGGCAAGAAGCATCCATGGTTAACATGACCTGTGGGGGGGATCACAAAGGGTCACCCTTGTCTGAGTTCTGGGGAGTGAAGCCACCACAGGAGGGATTCCATGCAAACTCTGCTCAGGGGGATAGGAGTGTTCAATGGGTGGAGTAACAGTGACCATTGAACTTGGAGTGTCCACTGTAATATACGCATCCTTAGGCGAGCATGGAGACAGAGGCCGATAGCCGCTGCCATCGAGCCTAGTGCCCTCAGGACTAACTCCGCCGGTGGGGCCTTGGTGCGAAGAAGATCCAAAACTTGGAGTGAGAGGCTGGACAGCCTGTCCGAGGTCAAGAAGGCCCGAGAAGATTGGGAATCTAGCCCGGCTCCTATGAAATCTAATGCTTGCACAGGATGAAGAAAAGACTTTGGTATGTTGACTGAGATGCCCAAGCTGTCAGCAAGAGACAGCACATAGTCTCTCACGATACAATGTTGATGCCTGTTGGTTGCTGTGAGGAGCCAGTCGTCTAGGTACGGAAAGACCCTTATGCCCTGAAGCCTCAGGTGGGCTGCAACCACTGCCATGACTTTGGTGAACACCCTGGGGGGGCTGAGGTGAGTCCGAACGGAAGGACCCTGAACTGGTAATGACTGGCCCCTAGCCGGAAGTGGAGGAACCTCCTGGACCGTCTGTCCATTAGAATGTGGTAGTACGCGTTCTTGAGGTCTATAGAGCACATCCAGTCGTTCTCCTGCATTAAGGGGAGAAAAGATTGTAGAGTGACCATCCAGAATTTTTCTTTGGGAACAAACATGTTCAGGGCAGACAAGTCTAGAATGGGCCTGAGGTCCCCCGTCTTTTTTGGCACTAAAAAGAACCTTGAGTAGTAGCCCAATCCGGATTGGTCTGGGGGGACCCGCTGGATGGCTCTTTTTTCTAACAAATTTGAAATCTCTACGGTCGCCACCTCTCTTTGATTGGGTGGGACATTGGGGAGGCGACCACCTGAGGGAGGACAAAATAGGAAGGGAATTTTGTAGCCTCTGGATATAATTCGGAGCACCCATCGATCGTTCGTGATGGACTCCCACATTGACGGGTGCTTCGTTAAATGCCCCCCGACTGTCTCCAGAGCAGGACAGTCGGGTAAGCCCTCAGGGCTGTTGCGCGGGTCTCTCGGAAAAGGGCTCCCTAGACCTGAAGTTACGCGGTCCCCCTCTGCCTCTGGGCCGGCATCCACCCTGCCCTCCTCTGCCTCTGGAGGGTGCGGAGTCCGAAGCTGGATAGGATTGCTGAGACTTGCGGAACCACAGCTTCTTTTGCCCCCTCTGATTCCTTGAGAAGGAACGTTGGGGGCTCGAGAAGCGGACTCCGACGGCAGACAGCATCTTCCCATCCTTCTCACTTTGGACTAGTATATCGCGTACGGTCTTGCCAAAAAGCGAAGAAACGTCAAAGGGTGCGTTCGTGAAGGACGCCTTGAAAGGTTCTGCAAAATTACAAAGACGGAGTCAGGCGTGAAGTCTCAAGACAACACCTGCTCCGCTGGCCCTTGCGGCTCCCTCCGTAGCATAAGACAGTAGCCGCATGGACATATTTGAAATGGACTTGAGAGTGGCCATGCGTGTCGAGAACACGGTTTTGTCCTCGACCGACATGGACTCAGGAGGGGCTGCAGTGTATTCCTTGATCAAATCCCGTTGCAGCCTGATGATATGCGCCATATAATTCAGCGCCCTCACGAAGAAGGTTGCTGAAGCAAAGGTCCGCTTCCCTATACGGTCCAGCGCCCGGGACTCCTTGTCCGGTGGGTGTACCGTGGAGCTCTCCTGGGAGAGCTCTCTTTTAGTGGCAGCAGCCACCAACATGGCATCAACTGGAGACCCTTTGGCCCAAACCTGCCTGTCTGAAGGGGGGCTAAGGATTTTATCCAGTCGATGTGGGATAGGCTCCACGGTGTCGGGTTCCTGCCAAGCCCTGGTAGTCAGGAGATCTACCAGGGGATCTGGCGGTGGGGACACCCAGGAGGTAGATGGGCCCGCTTCAAACGCCTCCAGAAATACGGACTCATCCGAGGAAGGTTTTTGGGCAGACCACCCCCCCCTAATATGCAACATTTCCATGATGTCTCCAAAGGAGACATCCTCGGGGGGGGGGGTGACCTTGGGGAACCTTCCCTTTACTCTAAGCCCGTATCTGTGGTGACGGACTCGGGGGAGTCTATGTGCCTCCTTTTACACATCCGTTTACGAGGCACCTCCTCTGTGGGACTATCAGAAGAGGGCTCGTCAACGGCCTCTTGTTCCTCCGAGGGAACCAACTGGAGGGTCTGAGCAGGCTGTCCCGATGGAAGGATGATGGAAGTTAGGCCCGTATGCAGTGGGGGGGGGTGGAGGGATCCAAAACCCGAGTCGGGGACCTGGAAGACCTCAACAGTTCCCTCTCCACTACCTCGAACGCCGAGGGAGAACTACTCTCTTCCGGCCCCGAAAGCAGTCTCCTCGGGTCCCAGATAGGGATCGCGGTCGGAGCCGAAGCCATCGGATCCGAAAGGGAGGTGCTCTCCGACATAGGCGGCACCGAAGAAGCACCCGCTCCCACGGATCCGGATGCCCAGCACACGGCCCCGAGAGCTCGGATCCGAGATACTTGAGGGTATGGTCGGCGTCGAGAAGGCTTGGGCCACCGGCGCCGACAAAACCCCGGCTCCGAAAGGGCCTGGATCCGAAGACTCCAGAAGAAGGAGAAATCGGGGCAAATATTGAAGCTGCACTCCCCCCCTGTGGAGGGGGGGCAGAAGCACCCCATATGCATTTGTGTCTGCAAAAACTGACGCATCATCCTATCCATGTTGGCGTCGGAGAGAGACCTAGTAGATCTAGAGGAGGTCGTAGAGGCGGGTCTGGAGGGCCGCCTCGACGACCTTGAGGGTGATAGGAGCTCCTCCTCCGGCTCTGGTGAGAAGGAAGGAGATCGGAGCCGAGAAGGAGAAGGTCTGGACACCCTCGGAGGTGATTTAACAGTTTTTGAAGGCGGAGCCGAGGGATGAGGCTCGGCTCGCCTCTTGTGTCTGTGCTTCTCCCTGTCTTTGGTCCTGTGCTCCCTAGAAGGAGAAGACTGAACTTCCTTCATACTCAAGGCAGTAGTGGGAGGTTGAGTCCCAGCCTGAGTCGAAGGAATCACGGGTGTCGAAGCTACCTGGGTAGCCTGCACCTTGGAGGGAGAGGAGGAAGAGGCCTCCTCCGGGGGAAGCAATCCCACCAGAATAAGCCTGTTCCTTCTGTCCCTCACAGCCTGGGGGTTGAAGGCTGCGCAAACCTGGCAGTCTGAAGACAAATGGACAACCCCCAGGCATATAACGCACTGAGTGTGGCCATCAGCTGGGGAAAGCTTATGGCCACACCCAGTGCACTTTGTAAAAATAGCTTTATGGCCTTTGGCCATTTTGCTGACACACACACTCACACGCCCAAACACCTAGGGGAAGGGTTTGAAAAAAGAAAACGCAATCCCGAAAACAAAAAGGGCAGAGAAACACTCACAATACTCTCCTTTTTAAGTTTTAAAGTTTTTTGAAAAATTTTTGAAAGAAAATTATTCACTTCCCTGTCTAAGCTCAGGAGCTCTTCACAAGATGCTTGTCACTCAAGCCGCGGTAAAAATGATCTGAGGTAGTGTGGTGGTGACAGGGAATTGTGGGTAGAGGGGAGGAGCTAGGAGCTCGGATCTTGAAGCTTGGAAAGCTGCCGGTCGGATCCGAGGTTGGATCTGAGACCCACAGGTTGCAGAACAAATGAAGTAACTATTTCAGATCTAACTTGTTAACAAGGGTCTGTAAACAAAAGGAGCATAAAGAGGAAGCTGTTAACACTCCTGCAATGGAAGGAACCCTCCCCCAACCTAATGAAACTTAAGCCCTCAGATGAAAAGCTGCCTGAATGCAAGCAATAGGATCACGTGAGTCATCTGCTTACCAAAACAATACAGGCAGATGAAAAAATGGCACTCTCTCTTTAACTATAGAATGTGTGCATGAATTGGCATGAGATTTATTTTCAACAGAAGGGAGGTGTAACAACTGTGTGTGTGTGTGTGTGTGAGTGTGTGTGTGTGTGTGTGTGTGTGTGTGCAATGCCCTAGTTAGAGGGGGTAGGTTAGCTAAGTGACTTGCTCAGGTGCAAACTATGTACCTTGGTTACTGCAGACAAGAGCCTTAATCCTCTACTACAACTGTCAGACCATTAGCTTTTTCTTGTTTGTTTGTTAAAGCACTAAGGATTACAGTCTGTCAATGTCAGTTTTTTACAGTTTTTGTGTTTCACAACATACATGTCGATGCAAAACCTATTCTAATAACTTTTTAAGTTATTACACTTGCCTGCTTTTATTTTTATCCACTCTTGCAGAATATCTCTAATTTCACCTCATATCTTTCAGCAAGTCAGTAGTGCGGTGGTGGTGCTGCGGTAGCGTTGTCACCTTACAGTAATACATTGTCCTGTTCGATTCTCAGCTAGAGCGTCTTCTGTGTGGGGACATGAGTGAATGGGCGTACCTTTGTTGAAGGTTATGCATCAGGGTCGGCAACTTGGCACGTAAAAATCTACTGCCACTCATTAGTGGACCTGAGTTCCGCTGTGGCGACCCCTAACCGGGAAAAGCCAAAAGACACAAACATCTTTCAGCAAGTCAGTTAACCAGACAGTGCTTTGGGGAAAATGGAAATTTAGGCTAGGCTCTTCAATGGTCTCCTGGACTGCAAGCCAAGTAATTAGTACCTATAAACCAGAGTAACTGTGTTGTAAAGGAAGGAAATTGATTGTTGTAATAGGAGCATCATTACACAATGTTCTCTGGATGTGATCATTGATTTCCTTAATGTTGATAGTGTATTTACTATTTACTTGTGAATAAGTTGGACAGCATGAAGTCTGAGTTTAATGTATATATTTTAACTATGAAAACATTTTTAATTTAGCTTGTTTTTTTATGCAGGTACACAGGTGTGAAATGTACTGTGTTTTGTGAATAGGTGAGAAGTAGAGAGAAGGTACAAATGTTAGTGCATGCATTTCATTTCTAATACGCTTTCATAGCAGAATGAAATCTAGATTTTCTTTCATTATGTATCTATTGATTTGCTTCCTGTCTAATATTGGCAAGTACTGACAGAGTTAGAAAAGTATAAGAAAAGTATAAGAGGGGTATAGTCAAGTGTGGCCAAGATGGCTAAATGACATCAACAACTGATGAAAGCTCTATGACTGAACACTTTTCTGGGACAGAAAATATAATCAAAAACTTAAAATTTGGGGATCCTTCAGAGCAAATTTTACTCATTAAAAGTCAGTGAAAAAATTTACTGCTTCAAGTTCTGTAATTTTTCTGTCAGAAATTCAACTGCTTTTGGTTAAGATAGAAGAGAGAGTCACTCAAGAAATGGTACTCAGGATTTCTTGTGTTAAAAAAGACATACAGTCACTAATATCTGATATGCAGGATGCACTATTTAAAATTGACAAGCTGGATACTAAACTAGAAAGTTTCAAAGAAGAGACCAGAAAGAAGATGGAACATTTAGAAATTCTTATACAACAGCAAAGTGCAAAAATCAGCAGTATGATCAGTATGGAAGAAGCTCTGAATAATCATGAGGGAAGAACAACTGAAGGTGAGTCTCAGACTGAATTTCATTTAAAACAAAATAACTGGCTCATAGAAAAAGTTGATGATTTACAAAACAGAACAAGATGAGATAACATTAAGATGTTATGGTATACCTGAAAAATATGAGGGAGACAATATAATAAACATCTTAAAAACCTGGCTACATAAAACATTAAATCTACCTGAAACATTATCTTTTGGAATTGAAAGGGCACAAAGATCCTTGAGAGCACCTTTTAAGAAATAAAACTCACCACCACATTCAATTATAGTTAAGTTTATGTCTAGCTTAGAAAAAAGATCAAATATTAAAAACAGAATGATCCAGCCCACTTATTAAAATAGGTGAACATGTAGTCAGATTTGACAATGATTGTTTCAGAAATAAATAATTTGATCTTCGCAGGAAATACCAAAGTGGCTTTAATATTGTTCTTTTCACATTCCTTGATCAGTGGTAAACAGGACTATCTTTTATTTATTACTTTACTGGGATAATCATTGTCAAAATAAAGTAATGAATAACATATAGTCCTGTTTAACACTGATCAAGGAATGTAAAAAGAATAATATTAAAGCCGCTTTGCTGTTTCCTGCAAATATCAAATTATTTATTTCTGAAGAACCCAAAATATTTATCACCTGGAGGAGGCATCCACTTTTGTTATCAGCAATAAAATCCTTAACAATATTGAAGAAATGGAGAGGAACAGTATATCCCTCAAGAGACAGAGTGGGCTGAATTCCTGGAAAACTACTTCTAAAATTAAAAAGCTTAAGAACAAGTGACTTTTATTCTCTCATTGCAAGACTTTTATTTTCTGAAACAAGAGATATGCCCTTTAAGTAAAATGTCATTTATGAAGCAAGTACCATTTAAGGAAAGCTTGAGAACAAAAGATTGTTCCAGTTTTGTTAGAATATTGGATTATTCCCATCTTGAGAACACTTAAAGAAAGTTTGAGAACAAAACAATGTTCCAGTTGTGTCAGAATGCTGGATCCCTCACACCTTGAGCTGTTCTGAAGAATCTAGGTCAAATTCATCACTGATATCTGTGAAAACAGAAAGGAACTTTCTTTGTCTTTCTTTTTTCAAGTATATATGTGAGAAATCTACTCAAAATAATTTTTTTTTTCTTAGAAGTGAATAATTGGTAAAACAAAAGCTATAGCAATGTTTCATACTGAACCATTGCTAACATAATTTGCTGAAATGTTGCTGAATGTTAATAGCTTATATACTAGTGGTATTAATTCTCACTGTACATATTAATGGAAAGCAATAAAGTTAATGCTTGTTACCTGAGAAGAATGAGAAACTTGCAGAGAAAATTAGCAGCCGCTGTGTGCTGTGAGTTGTCATTTTCACATGCTGTAATCAAAGTCTGATGTCAGGATGTGAAGCTTAGATCAGAAAAGCAGTTCACAATGGCTAAAACACATTCAAACTAAATAAGCAGGAATTATTTTATATATAGTCAAGATTGCTTGTTATACTATAATTAATAAGAAGAGTAAACATCATATGGATCACATGCAAATGCACAAGGAATTAAATATTTAATGTGCAAGAATAATAAAAGAGCAGTATCAGACATTTAAGAAATCTATAAACATATTATAGTCATTAATAGAGAGATGATGATTAAATAGCTCTTTGATGGGACATTTTATAAATACAAGATATATAGAATAAGACAGACTATTAGTGGGAAAATAAGACAGAAGGATATATTTAAATAACAAACTGCTTCAAAGAAGGATGTCTATTACATATACCTGCATATGGCAGAAATGTGAATGTACAACTTCTAATATAATTTAAATAGAAAATTGTATAAAAATGTTTGAAAATAATGTGAAAACTGAAATTTGAAGCTTGGTCATATGTATGTTATTAGATTCACCGAGACTACCTGAAATAACTCATTTCATAAGTCAAAGTTGAAATCTGAGTGTTTTATTTTTGAACCAATGCATCCGTTTTGATAGAAAGTAAAGTACATTTTTCAGTATGCCTGAATCTGAGAAGGAACAATGAGATTTGAACTGAACACATTGTAACATTTGAATACAGTATAGATTTAAAATTGTTTTTAACTCCATAGAATTAGCAAGACATTCCTTTTGATCTCAGAAATATGCATAATTTAATGAAGTAGTTTAATAAGGTAAAGCATTTTAACTATTTTAATAACTGTCATGTGTTACACAATTTTGAGATATAGACAACTTTAAAAAATAATTCAGATCTATACAATTTGTGTGCATCTTTTAGCATGATAAATACATATGTGCATTGATTTCCCTTTTGTATTATAGTTTAGAACGATAAGATTACCTGTCACCTGTAAGTTTATAGATATTTTTTCTCTTCTGGGTCCACACTGTTACACTTATTAAGAGATTTAGTTATAATAATGTTGAATGAGTGAATAATTTAGGTATTTTAATGGAAAATTTATACTGCTATTACATAAATAGTTATATAGTACACTATTTGCTGGATATTTCAATATTTGTGATTAATATAAGAGAATTATTAATTATTTATGTAGTAATGGAGGAATAGCTTTAAATGGCAAAAAAAATAAGTAAATTAACAGCTTCTCATTATTTTGACATATATAATATATTAATTATTTGTATGTCACGGTAGCTTTTGGCTAGTTTTATTGATGAATTTTAGGTATTGGTAGCTAGAGAGATAGTATAGTAGCTTATCTATTCAATGGGCAAACTAGGAACTTTGGAATCTATGGTAGGTTGTTTTATTAGCAATACATATAGTTAGAGTTGTAGACTTTTCGTTGTTTTTATTTGCACATTTTAGTAGTTCAGTTTGTAGAAAAAAATAATTCAAAAATGTGGAATGTAAAGATAGAGTTGGAGGAATGCATTAAACTCTTATATATAATTAAATTAATACTGTGGATAAATGTGTCATATCTTTTAAAATAAATCTTTTTTTTTAAATACACAGTATGGACAGTTTTAATCTATCATCTATTAATATAAATGGATTAAATAATGGCAACAAAATTAAAGCATTAATGAGATATCTAAAATTAAATAGAGGAGACATTATATTCTTGCAAGAGACTCGCTTGATAAAGATATACAATATTTAGATAGGCTAGATTATGAAATGTTTTCACCTGCTTTTTCTAACAAAAATAGGAGAAGAGCTGCTATACTTTGGAGAAAATCTACTGTAATGCCTTAAGTCATGGACTCCATTAATGATCCCAAAGGAATGTATACATTTGTAAAAATTAAATATAATGGCAAACTATACACACTAGCTAGTTTTTACTGGATCTCTGTAATAGAATAAAAAATGCAAACACCAGCAGCCCAAGGTCACCCAGGAGAACAAAATGCAAATGTGAAAACCAAAAACTCCAAGAAATCACAGCTAAAAGCATATGTAGTTTATTAAAAATACGGCAGGATAAGCGCTTTCACACAAAGTGCTTCTTCAGATCCATATAAGAGACAAACATTACACCCAAGTTTAAATATCTTAACAATGATAAAACAACCAATAAAAACTAATCAATAAAACAATTAAGTCACTGATGTGATATACGCTTCATAAGAACAGATTTTAAGGCATTGTAGCATTGATTCCTGGTAATTTATCTGCTTGCATTCTTGCTATCCACTGCATTTCAGCTAATTCTAGTCTGTTGTTAATATCACCCCCTCTTTTATTATCTGATATCAATTGCAATACTGTAAATTCAAGCACGTGCCCTTCATTATTGGATATATGCTTAGCTAAAGCATTAAAGTGATTCATTTTCCTGATGTCACCCAAATGTTGCATAATACATTCTTTAAGCATTCTAGTTGTCTTACTAATATAGAAAGATGCTGTATATGCAGCAACTTCACTTTATTAAAACAATAAAAGCAAGTATCATAAGTCTTTCAGGTAAATCTCTTCATCAGATGATAAAACACTAGTAAAAACATAGTATCTAATACAGTACAACACAGCCAATAAAAATCAATAATTTACCCTCCTTTTTGCTAGAGCTGGTTTTAAAGGGACAACATCATTTAATCCTGGGGCTTTGTCAGCTCCCAGTCTAAGAATCCTTTGCATCTCTTTGTGTTCAGTTTCATTAAACAAGTTACCCATTATTTGACTTCTGTTTACAACACATATAACCATAAAGGCAAATACATGATCACTATGCAATTCTATAATCTTTAAGTCTGCAATTTGTTTTTCTTACATAATATGCAGGACACTGTTGACAGTTCGCAATATAGACAACATGTTGTGTGTTACAGTCAGCATACATATTCAAAAAGTAATTCTTGTTGGTCCTGGGGTGTATAAAACAGTTCCCTTGTAGAATGTGCTTACAGGCTTTACAATGTAGGCATGGATAAGTTCCCTTCTTCTTAATGCCTGAATTTTTAAAATGCATAGGTTGTTGACACAAAATATCTTTCTATTTCTTTTAAAAATAAATCTAGGTTGTGTCCCTACAACACTAGTTATATTCTCATCTGTTAAAATAATTCTCCAGTTGTCTCCAATTATATTACATATACCACCTATATCATTACTGTATATTAAACTTATTTTCAAACCTTCATTAGGTTTTTGAGAGGAGTTGTGGTATTGTATGAGGAAGTCGGGAGTGTCAGAGAAGTATGTAAGAGTGGTACAGGATATGTACAAGGGTAGTATGACAGCAGTGAGGTCTGTGGTGGGAGTGATGGATGTGTTTAAGGTGGATGTGGGATTACATCAAGGATCAGCTCTGAGGCCTTTCTTATTTGCAATGGTGATGGACAGGTTGACAGACGAGATCAGACAGGAGTCCCCATGGACTATGATGTTTGCAGATGACATTGTGATCTGTAGTGAGAGTGGGGAACAGGTGGAGGAGACCCTGGAGAGGTGGAGATATGCTCTAGAGAGAAGAGGAATGAAGGTCAGTAGGACTAAGACAGAATATGTGTGTGTGAATGAGAGGAAGGATAGAGGAACGGTGAGGATGCAGGGAGTAGAGGTGGTGAAGGTGGATGAGTTTAAATACTTGGGATCAACAGTTCAGAGTAATGGTCAGTGTGGAAAAGAGGTGAAGACGAGAGTACAGGCAGGATGGAGTGGGTGGAGAAGAGTGTCAGGAGTGATTTGTGACACACGAGTACCAGTAAGAGTGAAAGGGAAGGTCTACAAGAGGGTAATGAGACCGGTTATGTTATATGCGTTGAAGACAGTGGCACTGACAAAAAGTTAGGAGTCAGAGCTGGACGTGGCAGAGTTAAAGATGTTAAGATTTGCACTGGGTGTGATGAGGGTGGACAGGATTAGGAATAATTATATTAGAGGGTCAGCCCAGGTTGGAAGGTTTGGAGACAAATCCAGAGAGGCAAGATTCCGTTGGTTTGGACATGTGCTGAGGTGGGATGCAGAGTATATTGGGGAAAAGATGCTAAGGATGAAGCAGCCAGGTAACAGGAAAGAGGAAGGCATAAGATAAGGTTTATGGATATGGTGAGAGAGGACATGCAGGTGATTGGTGTGACAGAGCAAGATGCAGAGGACAGGTAGAAATGGAAACAGATGATCTGCTGTGGCAACCCCTAACGGGAGCAGCCGAAAGAAAAAGATTAGGTTTTTGGACCTGTGCATCTACCTTATTAGGTCCTTTTTTACCTCTGTGTAACCATGGTTTTGGACTTTGTTTTCTATAGAGACTGCTGTTCTCCATGTCCTTTTTTAATACATTTTTACTATAACCTCGCTTGAAAATTATTCTTTAAAGAGTCCAATTTCTGTATAAAAGAATTTTCATTTGTGCAAAGTCTGGATATTCTACAGACTTGTCCCTTGACTATGTGTTGGAATACATGTCTAGGGTGCATGCTATCATATCAGAGCATGCTGTTGGTCCAACAAGGCTTCCTATATAGTGAGGTCTCAACCTCCCCATTTTCTCCCTTAATAATACTAACATCCAGGTATTCAATAACTGAACTAAAATAAATGAAAATCTGAAGAAGCTGGTAGTGGACTCTAGATACTTGACAAAGGATGTTAATTCTGATGTGGTGCCCCCCCACAAAAAGAAAATATCGTCCACAAATCTATTGTAAAAGAGAAGTTTGTCTTTCCAATCATGTGCTGCCTCAAATATCACCATATCTTCCCAGTATGTCAGGACTAGGTTAGCATATGTGTTCGCACAAGGCATACCTATAGCCATACCTTGTCTCTGGCAATAATACTTTGTTTGACAAAGAAAAACATTGTTCTCTAATGCTAGCCTTAATAAGGAACATAACTGTATATTTTCATCTATATGTATATTCACCTTTTTGTTCAGTATTTCTTCTATGGCAGTAATACCATATTGATTTTCTATGACAGTGAACAAATTCTTTACATCTAAAGTAACAAACATATAGGAAATGTCACTGTTCTCTTGTAAATAAACACCCAATGATTTCAGAAATGTAGCAGTGTCTTTCAAAATTCTAGGGAAGGTTTGTAACATTGGTCTAAGAGTGCATTCTAACCAAACAGAAATATTTTCTGTTACCCAGCCCCTACCCAATACTATGGGTCTCATGGGTGGTGTTTTGGGATTCTTATGAATTTTTGTTAAGGCTTTAAAACTGGGATAGTAGGATGTTGCATATATAAAAATGTCAGCAGCTCATGGTCTATCAAATCATTTTTTTCCGTGTTAAATAAAGATTTGTGCACATTTTGTATACAGGAATTCAGCATTAGTGGTGACAGCTGAAGAAAAGTCAGTCTGTCAGCTAGCAACAGATCTGTTTGTGTGTTATAAAACTCTTTGCTAAGTACAACAACAGCACCACCCTTATCAGCACATTTTATAACTGTTGGTATTGTTCTTTAGCTTTTGCAGTGCATTTCTATGTGGTTGGTCTAAGTTGAAATACATAGATCTGTGTGTATTCTGTAGATACTGTTCAATTTCAAAGTCACATGATTTAACAAACAACAACAGTGTAGGATCTAAAATAGGTGAAAAAGTGCTAGGTTGCTTCAATGCATGAGGTGTTTGAACACTGTTAGTATCATTAAACATTTGCTTCAACATTACATACCGTGCAAAGTATAGCAGCTCTGGTATTAGAGTACAAAAATCTGTCCCTGTACTCCATGCAAAACTTAAACCCTTGCTTAACACTGATAGTTGTAATTCAGAAAGAGAAATACCTGAAATATTATGAACATTGCAAATGTTGCATACATTATCAAGTCAACTGGAGATCTGTCGTCTCTTGTAGTACTTGTCCATCTGATGTGAAAAGCTCTTCTTCCCAGAATTCTTCTTCTTCACCGGTGATGTGAAAAAAGAAGAGGAAGAGAAGGAAGTAGGTGTAACAACAGATGCAGGCATCTTGGAACTTTGTTTTGGTTTGGCTCCCATTGTGGAAAAGTCCAGCCTGCCACTTCGAGACTCATCCATTTGGCCATCTGTTGTGCCCAAATTAATGTCCACAAATGTTTCTCCTTCAGTCCCTGTCTATGTGACATTAGTAAATGCTGTTTCACTATTTTCTGTACTAAACAAGACAGGCCCCTGTGAATGAATAGTGTTAGACTGCTTTAAGTTTACAAAGTCTGAGCATTCTTTTTCATGCTGTTGATTAGGTGCAGGTGTGGCTGCTACATCATTTGAAGCATTCCATGCTCTTTCTTGAGGGCAAGGCCAAACAAAGATTTTACCTGATGAAAAATCACAGTAATCCCATTGTAGTATCTTTAACTTAACTTGTTGAAGTTTTAAATCATAGTTAACAGCTACACATAGTATGTCCATAAGTCTATTCTTATGACATTAAGTTTTATAGTCTCTTTCCAGCTGAATATAGTGCATCCTCTTCAGATTGAAAAAAGGAAATAAGTAAATTCATGTATGATTTACTAGTTTGTAAGTTAATACGTACAAGCAACTCGGGATAGCGTTCCCCTTGTGCTGGCATGCCTAAAACACGTAAGCCTCTTAGCACAATATTGTTCTTAAGACAAGCTTCAAAATAAAATCTGTGCCATTGTAGGCGTTTTAATTTCATTAATGTATCTTGCAAAGATGTCAGTGACATAGTAAATTCAGTCTCACCTCTTTGCCTCTCGTGTATAGCATCAGAAAGAAGAGTGGAATTCCCAATGTCCATGGCCAACAGCAGATTTTGTAGCAAAAAAGATTTACTAGTCATAGTTTTGAGATACATGTGTGGTACATAGATAGCCAAGTTCAACATCCTCAGTCTGCTGGTCAGCCATGGGTGTCTGGAGTCCAATAAAACAACAGCAAAGTAAAGAACAAAAAGTAAAGGACTCCTTCCACTAAAAGTACTGCCAAAAATCCAAATAATAAGTCCAAAAGTGAGGCAAGCACTACCACGCTGTGTATGAAGCAACTTCACTTTATTAAAACAATAAAAGCAGTATCATAAGCGCTTTCGGGTAAATCCCTTCATCAGATGATAAAACACTAGTAAAAATATAGTATCTACTATAATACATCACAGCCAATAAAAATCAGTAATTTATTCTCCTTTTTGCTAGAGCTGGTTTTAAAGGGACAACATCATTTAATCCTGGGGCTTTGTCAGCTCTCAGTCTAAGAATCCATTGCATCTTTTTGTGTTCAGTTTCATTATACAAGTCACCCATTCTTTGACTTCTATTTATAACACATATAGCCATAAAGGCAAATACATAATCACTATGCAATTCTATATGCTTGTACAGTGCATTGTGTTCTTTTCATAACCTTATATCTGATAGATGCTTAAAAATTATATCTTTAAGTCTGCAATTTGTTTTTCCTACATAATATGCAGTACACTGTTGACAGTTCACAATATAGACAACATTTTGTGTGTTAAAGTCAGCATACATATTCAAAAAGTAATTCTTGTTGGTCCTGGGATGTATAAAACAGTTCCCTTGTAGAATGTGCTTACAGGCTTGACAATGTAGGCATGGATAAGTTCCCTTCTTCTTAATGCCTGGATTTTTAAAATGCATAGGTTCTTGGCACAAAATATCTTTCAGATTTTTATTTCTTTTAAAAATAAATCTAGGTTGTGTCCCGGGAATTTTGAAAGATACTGCTACATTTCTGGAATCATTGGGTGTTTATTTACAAGTGAACAGTGACATTTCCTACATGTTTGTTACTTTAGATGTAAAGAATTTGTTCACGGTCATAAAAAATCAATATGGTATTACTGCCATAGAAGAAATACTGAACAAAAAGGTGAATATACATATAGATGAAAATATACAGTTATGTTTCTTATTAAGGCTAGCATTAGAGAACAATGTTGTTCTTTGTCAAACAAAGTATTATTGCCAGAGACAAGGTATGGCTATGGGTACGCCTTGTGCGAACACATATGCTAACCTAGTCCTGGCATACTGGGAAGATATGGTGATATTTGAGACCGCACATGATTGGAAAGACAAACTTCTCTTTTACAATAGATTTGTGGACGATATTTTCTTTTTGTGTGTGGGGGGGGGGGGGGGGGCACCACATCAGAATTAACATCCTTTGTCAAGTATCTAGAGTCCACTACCAGCTTCTTCAGATTTTCATTTATTTTAGTTCAGTTATTGAATACCTAGATGTTAGTATTATTAAGAGAGAAAATGGGGAGTTTGAGACCTCACTATATAGGAAGCCTTGTTGGACCAACAGCATGCTCAGATATGATAGCATGCACCCTAGACATGTATTCCAACACATAGTCAAGGGACAAGTCTGTAGAATATCCAGACTTTGCACAAATGAAAATTCCTTTATACAGAAATTGGACTTTTTAAAGAATAATTTTCAAGCGAGGTTATAGTAAAAATGTATTAAAAAAGGACATGGAGAACAGCAGTCTCTATAGAAAACAAAGTCCAAAACCATGGTTACACAGAAGTAAAAAATGACCTAATAAGGTAGATGCACAGGTCCAAAAACCTAATGAAGGTATGAAAATAAGTTTAACATTCAGTAACGATATAGGTGGTATATGTAATATAATTGGAGACAACTGGATAATTCTTTTAACAGATGAGAATATAACTAGAGTTGTAGGGACACAACCTAGATTTATTTTTAAAAGAAATAAAAATCTGAAAGATATTTTGTGCCAAGAACCTATGCATTTTAAAAATTCAGGCATTAAGAAGAAGGGAACTTATCCATGCCTACATTGTAAAGCCTGTAAGCACATTCTACAAGGGAACTGCTTTATACACCCCAGGACCAACAAGAATTACTTTTTGAATATGTATGCTGACTAACACACAAAATGTTGTCTATATTGCGAACTGTCAACAGTGTACTGCATATTATGTAGAAAAAACAAAATGCAGACTTAAAGATAGAATTTTTAAGCATCTATCAGATATAAGGTTATGAAAAGAACACAATGCACTGTACAAGCATATAGAATTGCATAGTGATCATGTATTTGCCTTTATGGTTATATGTGTTATAAATAGAAGTCAAAGAATGGGTGACTTGTATAATGAAACTGAACACAAAGAGATGCAATGGATTCTTAGACTGGGAGCTGACAAAGCCCCAGGATTAAATGATGTTGTCCCTTTAAAACCAGCTCTAGCAAAAAGGAGAATAAATTACTGATTTTTATTGGTTGTGTTGTACTACATTAGATACTATGTTTTTACTAGTGTTTTATCATCTGATGAAGAGATTTACCCAGAAGCGCTTATGATACTTTTATTGTTTTAATAAAGTGAAGTTGCTTTATATCCAGCGTGGTAGTACTTGCCTCACTTTTGTATTTATTATTTGGATTTTCTGGCAGCACTTTTAGTGGAATGAGTCCTTTACTTTTTGTTCTTTAATATAGAAAGATGCACATGATTTACAGCTAGCTAGATAAACTAAATTTATATCTACAATTAGCATATAGGCTGATAGTAAATAGACAGTTGGTGGAGGAATGCATAAAGGTGTCTCCCCTTAAAACAAATGAGCAGGCCCTACAATTTCTGCATGGAAATGTACCATGCCTATTAGAAGTCACCTTGATACTACTATTAGTGGTATAGCAACGCTGCCTTTTCAAAGAAAGGTTGTTTTTAAATGTATAACTAGGTCTATCACCTACTATAGCTCTTATCTGATCATTAGAGGCCAAAATAGGCCAATATGTATTACTAATATCTCATACTTTATGGATGTTACTACTATAGGTGAGGGGTAGTCTTAAACATTCCTTTTGGATCCCTCATGTGTCACCCTTGTATCAGACTCATGAGCTATCCTGTGAGAAAATGGCTTCCTTGTATCAAGCAGGCCATTCACCTGTAATATAACTCTATTTAGGTCATTTTGGTTATAACCTCTCTTCATTAACTCATTCTTCAGCTCCAAAGATGCTCCTTGATAATGTTGATCTTCAGTGTGAAATTTAGACATTCTTAAGAACTGTCCTTTAGCTATGTTATTAAAAACATGCTTAAGGTGCATACTGGAGCGATGCAACAATGCATTCTTTCAACAAGTTTTCCTAAATAGAGAACTGTGAATCATGCCATTCATCAAGATGACCTTAGTATCTAAAAAAATCAATAGAATCACTACAGAAATTCAAAGTGAATCTAAAGCAGTCACTACTTTGTTGAAGATATTCTACAAACTGTTGCAACCGCACTTATGTCCCTCGCCACAGAACAAAGATATCATCCATGAATTGTTTGTAATGTAGCAAGTGTGGAATGAATATATGTTGTGAAAGGACCATCCTGCTTTCCCAGTCTGCCAACACCAAGTTGGCATAACTGTTCACGCAGGGGGTTCCCATGACTATGACAAGATTCTGCATATAAATGGTCTCCTTAAACATAAACAAATTGTTTTCCAACACAAATTCTAAGACATGCCTAACAATTCAATATGCATGGAAGAATAATCAGTATTATTTCTCAAAAAACACTTCACAGAGTCAGTCCCAAAATCATTGGGTATTATTGTGAACGTACAAATTTCCATTGTAACCAATAAAACATCAGACTGAAATCACCCATAACTTCTGCAAAAATCTCCCAGAGTGCATAAAAAGTGCTCACTGTCTTTAAGAACAGCTGCCGCTTTTTCCAAACTTGTCTTTGACTGACTTTCAATGAAGATGGAAATAAATTCAGTCACCCATCCCCTCCCTGATACAATAGGATGAAAGGGAGACTGCAACAGAGATTTATGCACCTTGGGTAAACCATGAATAATAGGAACTAATGGCTTATCAACCAACATGAAGTCATATAAATCTTTGTTAATCATAGACTTTAGTAATAAGTCATATATTGTTTCATGCACTTTCTTTACAATTGATTGAACAACTGACCGTGATATAACGCTGTTTAACATATTTTGCATACTGTTGACATAAACCGCTGAATTTAATACAACAATCGCCCCTCCTTTATCAGCTGGACGAATTGCTAGCCTGGAGTTATTCTTTAGTTGTTGTAGAGCCATAGCCTCATCTTTAAGTTACAAAAAGTATTGTTTGCTGGCAGAGAATCAAACACCTCCTTTATTAAAAATTGGCAGGATGAGCACTTTCACACAAAGTGCTTCTTCAGATCTTTATAACAGACAAACATTGGCAGGATGAGCACTTTCACACAAAGTGCTTCTTCAGATCTATATAACAGACAAACATTACACCCAAGTTTAAATATCTTAACAATGATAAAACAATGAATAAAAACTAATCAATAAAACAATTAAGTCACTGATGTGATCTAAGCTTCTTAAGAACAGGTTTTAAGGCATTGTAGCATTGATTCCAGGTAATTGATCTGCTTGCATTCTTGCTATCCACTGCATTTCAGCTAGTTCTATTGTGTTTTAATATCACCCCCTCTTTTATTATCTGATATCAATTACAATAATGTAAATTCAAGCATATGCCCTTCATTATTGGATTTATGCTTAGCTAAAGCATTAAAGTGATTCATTTTCCTGATGTCACCCAAATGTTGCATAATACGTTCTTTAAGCGTTCTAGTCATCTTACCAATACAGAAAGACACTCATGATCTACAGCTAGCTAGATAAACTAAATTCTTAGATCTAAAATCAGCATATAGGCTGAAAGTAAACAGATGGTTGGTGGAGGGATGCATAAAGGTATCTCTCCTTAAAACAAATGAGCAGGCCCTACAATTTCTCCATGGAAATGTACCAATTCTTATTAGAAGTCACCTTGATATTACTATTATTGGTATAGCAAAGCTGCCTTTTCAATTGCAACAGTTTGTAGAATATCTTGAATGAAGTAGTGACTACTTTAGATTCACTTTGAATAATAAGCTTACTTCAGACATAGAGGAAATACTTACTATTTAAAAAAAATCCTTGATGATCTTAATAAAGATAAAATAATCCTGATGATTACAAAACTGACAAGCGTTTAAAGAAAAATGTTACTAATAAACTTAATGACCAATAAATATTTCAGTTGAATAAGCCTATTACCCTAATTGAAGTTAAAGAAACTTTAAAATGGGAAAATGGTGAAGCTCCAGAGTTAGATGCTTTAAGCATGGAAGTATATAATCTGCTTCTGTTAAATATTTTAGAAATACTGAGTAATGTTTTCAGGATAATTCAAAGTAACAAAATAAGTCCTCCATCATGGAAATTCTCTGTAATCTCACTTGCCTCATATAGACCTATTTCATTATTAAATGTAGACTATAAAATATTTACTTCCATTTTTGCTACAAGATTAAGAAATAAACTAATTAATAAAGATCAAGCAGGATTTATAGTCAATAGATTAACATATTATAATATAAAAAGGGTAGTAACTATCTTAGATTTAGCAAAAGGAATGAATAAGAAATGGGATCTAATTAGCTTTGTATCAAGAGAGATTTTGATTCTGTCAAGTGGAACTACTTGTTCAAAAGTTTAGAAGCATCTGCAATTCCTAAAAAAGTTTTTTTGGAATGCTAAAAAATTTATAGAGACTCCAAAGCATATGTGAAAATTAGGTCTTATGTTTCTCAAGGATTCTCTTTAAACAAAGGACCAAAGCAGGGGTGTCCATCGTTCCCTCTGCTACTTGTATTACTTATCAAACACTTAGTTGCCTGTATAAAAAGCAATGAAAAAATTATGGATTCTCAATTATCAGACATTGTCAATTTAAAATACAGCCTTTTGCACATGATATACTAACTATAGGAGTTTCAAATTATTCAATCGAAGAACTAGATGAGGAAACTGAAACATTTTAAGAAGTATCGCTGCTAAAATTTAATAATAATAAAACTGAAACTTTAGTGTTAAATCAATTACTAGATAGTAAGTGCAAATATAAATAAAACTGGGTAGTAAAAGAACTAAAATATTTAGGAATAAAACTATCAAGATGTGAGTAAGATTATTAATAATAAATTTGAAAAAAATAATTGAAGAACTGTTACTTTTTATTAAAAATAGAATTTTTTTTTTTGCTTTTGAGGATTGGTTCATTCTTATTAAAATGATTTTTTATAAAAAATATATATATATATATATATATATATATATACATATATATATATATATATATATATACATATATATGGACCTACTTCAGTAGATCAAACTTTTAAATGTTTGAACCTCATATGGCCGAGACCATAACATCACACATTTAAAAGCTCGAACACAGAAGTACAAAAAAAAAAAAAAACAAACAAAAAAACAAAACTAAACATTTGTAGCAGGGGGGCAAACCCCCTGTACCCCCCACACCTCCCGCTACTTAAATATACTAACTCTGAGATCATATTACATTGCGGAAAAGGGAACACTTCCAATTTCGCACTGTATGGGGATCTCCATTCAGTCAGTTTGAACTTTTAAAAGTTCGATGACATGCTCTTGGTCATATGAGGTTCAAACTTTTAAAAGCTCGATCTACTGAAGGGGACATTATATATATATATATATATATGGTTCCACTTGAAATCATCGAATTACCATTTCATCAAATTACTAATCATCGAGACCAAATCGTCAAACTCACTTCACCGAAAACTCATATCATCGAATCTCAAATCATCGAAAACTATAAAGCAAGTACAAATAACATTCCACAAAGTTTTTACCATGTTTATGCAGGGGGGCAAGCCCCCCTGCACCCCCCCACACCCCCCATAAATAAATATACCAACTCCAAGGTTGCACTACAGTGGGGGAAGGAGGTTATTTCCTAACCCCACTGTAGTGCAACCTTGCAGTTGGTATATTTTATTACGGGGTGTGGGGGGGGGAGACCCCCACATGGGGGGTGCAGGGGGGCTTGCCCCCCTACATAAACATGGTAAACACTGTCTGGGATGTTATTTGTAGTTCGTAATTCGGTGACACCATCTGGACAGTCGATTAACAGCCCCACTACATTTTCTAAATCAACTGATAAAAACCTATCACTTGCCTTTTCATTTGGATAAAATGCCATTAATAAAACAAATTTCCACTGATTGATATGCCCTCATCTCTCTGAAGTCACTCAACATTTTTTTTAAATACGTGTATAATTTGCTTGTATCTAAATCAGTACCTATACCTGCTCAATCATTAAAAAAGCATTGGGGACCTTTTTGTTCCCTTCAGTGGGACTTTATTGCGCAACCTCAAGTACAAAAATATAAATATGCACTCATAATAGTAAACATCTTTTCTGGATGGGTAGAAGCATATATGTTTGTAAAGAATGATTCACACACAACTGCAAAGAAATTGATTACTGAACTAATTCCTAGATTTGGTGTTCCCTTTAGTATCCAGCCTGACCATGGATCCCATTTTACTAGTCAAGTAATACAGAGGCTTTGTAAAGCTTTAAATGTTAAATTATAGTTTCATTGTCCCTGTAGACTGCAGGCTTCTGGGAAAGTAGAATGAGATAATTAGACAACTAAGCTTAGAGCAGCTAAAGTGTGTGAAGATACTTGTCTCAAATGGCCAGAAGCATTGTCTTTACTTTTATTTAGTTTTAGAAATGCAGTTAGTGCCACTAGAAAATTGTCCCCTCATGAAATCCTCATAGGCAAACCCAAGAGAGTGTCTGCCACCCTCCTTGCTAAGAATTTAGAATAGCAAGATATTGATGAAACCATGCTTTGCTATTGTACAATCCATGAGTTTTCTTTTGCAGAAATACCATAGTGTCATTCTACATGCTCCCCAATGATCCACAAATCAGGATCACCATGTTCTGTGGCCTACGGACTTCATCTTTCTCAAAGTCCATTCCCAAAGAAACTTACTTAGCTCCAGATGGAAAGGATCATACTTGGTTTTGCTCACAACTGCTACTGCCATCTGTTGTAACAGAGTTCCCACCTGGAACCAAGTGGCACAAAATGACCCTCCCTTGTGAAGAGTATAACCAAAACACGAATGACATCACACCAGGTAAACCAGCAGAACCTATCACCACAAGACCAGACAACAAACCAGGGACATTGTTGCATGCCGAAGTGACAGCCTGTGATGTTTTGTCATCCAAGCCAAATCCAGAACTACATGTGAACTATCTGCCATCCAACCATGTTCCACATCTGCCATCCAGCTTGCATCCAAAAGTTAATGCAGTTAAGTTACTCCTGCTGCTTGACCAGGAAGTTAAACATCATGATTCTGCTACCTCATCCAGGTCTGTCATTCTTCAATTCTGACATTTTTTTTGCTTCCAGTTCCAACATTACTGATTCATCCTGCCTTTTGAGCAGGAATTTGGACATTTCCCTATCCAGGCAATATTTTCTTTTGAAATAATCTGCAATTAAGGCCCTTGGTCAATGACTTTTTGGTAATCAATTTCATTTGTGTAATGAACAGCACAGCTAACATCTCGTTACAGTTTCTTCCCAACCCTCTCCAGCCCCAACATAGTCGTTTTCCTGGGGACCGATCATCACCACAATTACTGTGCTTCTCAACATCATTTTGTGTCACCTGCTTTTGCCACTTGGAACTGTAAGTGTGTAATCCTCTGTGACCACTGGAACTGTAAGTGTGTAATCCTCTGTGACCACTGGAACTGTAAGTGTGTAATCCTCTGTGACCACTGGAACTGTAAGTGTGTAATCCTCTGTGACCACTGGAACTGGAAGCACTGAATCATTTCTTAATAGACATACATGTTTTGATAAAAATAGAAACAAGAATTTGGTTAGAAATGAATCATGAACACTTGAATGGCATGGTCAGTTTAATACTTTTTCTGCTGCGTTACACAGTTACCTACAGGCCCTCAATGTTAGCAACTCCTGGGTTAGTGCACATATATCTACTGCACATGATGGGGATATTCCATTAATTCCTACACCAGTGACTGATTCTGAGCTTTATCCTGCATTCTGCCCTATTTTTCTTGCTAAAAATTGAAAGACTAAACATGTTTCTACCCCTTTACTGAAATGCCACTTCAACTACCAGTGACTGCTAAAGGATATTGCTATCATAAAAATGGAAAACTTTTTTTGTTGGAATTAGTACTTACATATTTACTTGGTACATTTATGATGGGATTGGAGGAATGAGCTTAGCATCATTACGTGAATATTATTACAAATCAAGCTTATCCCTGGTTACCTACACACTGGTCCGGTTGCTGTTATACTGTTCTTGTTATTCCAGCTATTCAACATACCACCTTACTGGAAGGAAAGATTCAAAAGAGACACTAATGACATTCCTAACCCTGAGGGTAAAATAGATGCCTCCTGGCTATATCATAATGCTGTACAACAAACTGTTTTTAAAGAGCTTGTTCACATGTATCTTGGTGATGGGGTCATTTCTGGAGCAGTCATTGTACCTGCACGAGTAATGCTGCAACATATCAACAAGCAAGGGGACTGCGCTTAGAACTTATGTAATACCAATTCATTGTATGTTTAGTGGTTTGGTATGATGTGCCCTGTTTACATAAACATTTAAACAAATACTTAGTGTAATGGCCTTTTCAGTGTATGTTATTCTTTTTTAATTGTTGGCTTATTTTTTAGCTTTTTACACATTTTGTTTTATGAGTTGCTTATTTTTTACACTGACGTATTTATAAGATTTTGCATTCTGCCATTGACTGCAATTCTGAGATCTACTGACCTGCAAGCATAACAGGAAAAGAAAAACACACTGCAAAAATACAGGATAGCAGTGAATTTGGACAATCTCATTGTTTTCTGCAGGAGCTAAACCCCTGTGCAACCCTCATCCCTTATTGTTATGCATACTAAGATCACTGTACCATGGAGAAAAGTGAACAGTCCGATACACAGTAATCTCAGGCTTTATATATGTAGTCACCATTTTTGAACACTCAATTTTACTATTCCAAGACTTATACTTGAGTCTCAGAATTTAAACAGTTACTACTATTATGTATTGTAAGCTTAGTTTCAGCAGCATTTTTCTGCAATATGATACAGTATTTTGTAGCTAAGTTACCTCTTCTATAAAGAGATTAAATCATACCTCTCAACTGTACTGAATCTCTTGGAATTTCACGTTTTTGGGTGCAAAATAATAGGGTGTCACGAATTCCTGAGTGGCCCCTTCATATTCTGATTTTTTTTTTATATATATTTTTAGATGACGCTGACGTCAGCGTTGTGAGATGCCTGCCAGTCGAGTGACTCGGTAACCAGGATGACACTATTACAAAAAAGAATGCTGTCAGAATGTCAGTCCTCTATTTTAGTGTTCATTGATTTTCTTAAAGCCATCTGTCTTAAACAGGTTAAAAAAAATTTGTGGTCATCTCAGTTCGGACAGGAAATCTCCCTAAATAACGCCTTAGTAATGAAGATGTGTGACTGACTGATGCTTGAGCACAGATTTATCTGACAGCAGAGTTCCTAAAGTTGAATGACAGTGTAAAAGTACCTATTACTATAACCCCTGCAAGTCAGATTTTTTTCATTGGCTTATAATTATATAGTTTTGAAGTTAGAATTTAGAAGAACCTATTTTGAATAAGGTTTAGCATTCTTTGACAATCGACAGCTTCTCTTTTGGTGTTAGACTGTTAGTATAAGAAGCCACAAGTCTTCTGGTAAAGTTGTACAATAAACTACACTTCTTTAACAAAGTATGATCACAGTACTGTATTAATGCCAGGTCTTTGAAAAAGATGGCTGCCTTTTACAGTTGGGACTCAGGAGTTAAGAAAAAAAACAGCTGTTTACAACCACAGCCTGCTCGCGAGTTGCAGCCGGCATTAGCAGCCAACAAAAAGAAGCGTTGTCTTGAGTCAACCTCTTGTATCAATCAGTGAGGAGACTGAGATGATGACTGATAAGCCGCAAGCAAGCCGCACCTACTCATCGTTTGGATTCAGACTCGATCCACTCAAATGATTCGTTCAGGGAGATTCAGGAAGAAAGCAGCAGCTGCAGCTAGCAAAGTGCAGAGTTGCAGTGATTCACCAGTCTTGACACCACACACACACCCACACACCCACACACACACCCTCTTGGCCTGCCTGTGTCTGCTGTCAACAAGGAAAGTAAGAAAGAAACAGTCATACTTGCCACAATATGAAGTTGTCTAAAAGGCTGATCGGCCACACACCATAACTGTCTACAAGGTTAGATTGTAGCAGAGTACATTAAAACAAGGAAAAGCATAGAGAAGTGTATTCCTACTTCTGACAGTACACTAAACTGTGCGAGAATCCTGCATTGGGGTGGGGGTGGATTTGGGGTTGAGGTTGGTGACAACATAATTAACACAGGCACAGAAAAAGGTTTAACGTTTTCAAGTGGAAGTGTAACTGGAATGTAGAAAATAAAGATACAATGACTGCTGAGACACAACCCAGGAATGTTTTAGACAGGGTAGAGAAAGAGAAAGGACACTGAAGCAAAGTTAATAAGATTCATTTAGAATAGAAAGACATACATGAAAGAGGCCAGAGGCCATACCAGTATTTCAAGACAGAACTTCAGAACATAAAGGTTAGCAGCAAAATAAAAAAAATGGCAGCTAAATTTTGGGGACTTGAGGGCTTAGTCACTGGAGAATGGAAGGTATTTTTGCTGTCTGTTCCCATTAATCACCAGTCCTAATTCTTTCAGCAGGAAATCTAGTTAACATAACAAGTTGGAATAAAATCCAAACTTTAAGAAAAGTAGAACTATATGCTCTATTCAGACACAAATTTCCAAATGGACAATAATTTAGTCTAAATTGAAAGCCAAAGGGAAGCATATTTCTGCCTTTCCTGCAACTAGTCTAGTTCAGATACAGACTTGCTGTATCCAAGACTGTTTGTAAGCTTCTGAGCCCCCAAGTCTTTCTGTGTTAGAGGGAAGCCTTCTAGCTTACCAGTGGAAGTGGTAAGCACTAGGTAGCCTATCTACCAAGAGAGGAGTGGTTTCTGGTCCAGAAATTGTAGGTTATTGGCCTTTTGGGCAGTTTTTCCATCTCTTTCAACTTTCTGGTTTAAAAGCCCATATTTGCACTTGTTTCTTGCCTTTCCTGTAACTAGCCTAGTCCAAATACAGATTGCTGTATCCAGGACTGTTCGTAAGCTTCTGAGCCCCCAAGCCTTTTTTTTGCTAGAGAGAAGCCTTCTAGCTTATCAGTGGCAGTGGTAAGCACTAGGTAGCCTATCTACCACAGGAGGAGTGGTTTCTGGCCCAGAAATTTTAGGTCTTTGGCTGTTTGGGTAGTTTTTTTTCATCTCTTTCAACTTTCTGTTTTAAAAGCCCATGTTTGCACTTGTTTCCCACCTTTCCTGTAACTAGTCTAGTCCAGATACAGATTTACTGTATCCAGGACTGTTTGTAAGCTTCTGAGTGGTGCCAAAAAGTCTGCTCTTCAATTTTTCCCTTAGACCAAATTACCACGGTAACAGCTACAAACAAATGCAATCTGAGGGTCATGCTGCTCACCGCTAGAAGTCTAAATCTCAAAATGCACTCATTCAAAGTACTCCTTAAAATGAAGAACACTGACATTTGTGCTGTAACAGAGACCTGGTTCAAGACAGCAGAAAGCACCCCTGCACTACCAGGCACACCGTGCGGCCCCAGAACTTGGTCCAAAGCTCCAAAGCCGGTGGTGTTTCCATATTCATAAAGGAAGCTCACACCTCCAGACTGGTAGCTCAATATAATGCATCAGAGATACTTACATTGGGTAAGACAGTGATTCAGGTCATAGCCTGCTATAGATCCCCAACCATGTCCCAAGACTCACACTCCACATTCCTGAGTACCCTGGAGAATATTAGGGTCCAACCTAACATGCTCATACTGGGTGACTTTAATTACCTCTCCATTAACTGGGAAAACTACTTTTTACCAATATACTTGCCCAACATTTCCTGGAATTCATTAATTCCAATGCCCTGGACCAGCTCGTTCTTACCCCCACTAGAGGTAGCAACATTCTTTACCTGGTCATTACTAACATGGGCGACCATTGCTTTACACCAATAATCAACTCCTCCCTGGTTAGATCTAACCACAAACTAATCACCTTGGAAATCCACATCCCTCCCACCCGCCCCGCAAAGGTAACCACCATGAAAAACTTCTCCAAAGCTAACTTTGGGCTCCTAAAAACAGAGGTGGCTAACTTCATAGCACTCATGCAAATGGAGAATAGTTGCATGACTGCTGAATCATACAACGATGCACTGTATGAACATGTACACAAATGCATGCATCTCATCATACCCAATAGAACCAAGATGCTCTTCTCCAAAAAAAAGGAAGACAATCTGGTGGTCCCCTGCCATAAACAAACTGGACAACAGAAGGAGGAAGCTGATGCAGAATAAGGTGAAGTCCCAAGACTGGAAAAACTCACTTATCAGCCTCAACAAAAAGTTGAAGTCCCTCATGAAATCCTCTAAAGCTAGCTATTAAAACAGAATTGCAGCAGATAGTAAAGACAACTACAAGACCTTCTATATCTATGTAAAGAATCTCCATGGCAATACACAGATTTGCTGTGAGCTACTGCACAATGGTACCTCCTATACCAAGCCAACAGGTATTGCCAATATACTGGTCGACAGATTAAGTGCCAACTTTACCACTCTCTCCCCCACCAAAGGACCAATCACAATACCAATAGATTGCCAGGCAGCCAGTATTACTACTGCACAGGTTAAAACAGCACTGTCCAAGGCCAATAATACAGCTTCTATGGGACCTGACAATATCCCCAGCAGTGTTCTACATGAAATACAGAGTGAGTGTTCTACATGAAATACAGAGTGAACTGGCACTTCACTTGTGTGCCCTGTTCAATCACAGCATCACCTCAGGCTTTGTCCCTACTGAATGGCGCACTGCTACAGTCATCCCTCTCCACAAAGGAGAAGCAACTACAGACCCTGGGAACTATCACTCCATTAGCCTGACAAGTCTGATATGCAAAGCTATGGAATGCATCATCATGGACTAATTAACAAGGATACAGGGAATCTACAGACTCTGGATCCCATACAGTTTGGTTTTGTGAAGGGTAGATCATGCCTGCTCAACCTAGTTGACTTCTTTGAGTCAGTCACCAGAGCTGTGGATGAAGGGAAGGTGGTTCAAACAGCCTACCTTGATCTGACCAAAGCCTTTGACACCATTCCCCACTCAGGAATCCTAGAAAAACTCACTAAGCTAAGCATCAACCCCTATATCACTAGGTGGGTTGCAAACTGGCTCACAGATAGAACCCACAGTGTGAAAGTAGCTGACTCCAAGTCGGACTGCTGACCAGTCACGAGTGGAGTCCCACAGGGTTTGATCCTTTGTCCTCTCCTGTTTGGTATCTACTAATCTGAAGTCCAGGCCAACACGAAGGGACCCTGGCTGACAAAGTTCGCAGACGATTGCAAGTTGGGAGCTATTATTAACTCCCCAAGTGATGTTGACATCCTACAGAAAGGGCTCACCGAGACCAACAACTGGTGTCAGAACCATGGCCTTAAGCTCAATGCCAAAAAATGTGTCATTATCCTCTTTGGGAAAAACCTGGTTCCCAAGATCTGGGAATACAGGTTGACAGCAACCTCTCTTCTGACCACTACACTGGCACTATTGTCAGAAAGTCCTTCTATGTGGCACATCTCATTACTAAGGGTTTTGCACCCAGGAAGAAAGAGGTCATTGCCTCCCTCTACTCTTCCCTCATTAGGCCAATCATTGAGTACAATGCCCCATTTGGCATGTACCTCACTAAACACCTGCAACAACTGGAGAGTCTGCAAAAGTACCTCACAAAGAGGATCCTCGGCTTTAAACACTTGTCCTATATGGACAGAGTAAAAAAAACTCCAACTATTCTCTGTCTCATATCGCCTACTTAGTGGCAATCTCTGCTTGACTTGCAAAGCCATGTCTGACACAGCTCTGTTAGAAATGCTACATCTAAAGAAATCCCAATCCCTCTGCACCACATGCTCCAGAGACCTCAACCTCATTACCACAATCAACAGAACAAGCTGAAGGGACAGATTCATAACCCATAGACTGCCCATGCTATGCAACAGACCTCCCATACATGTCAAACAGAGCGCCTCACTGGCCCTCATCAAGAGGAATCTTGATGAGTGGATGGGAAATAGAAAATTCAACCCGAGGATCACTCCAGTGGCTCTACTCAACAGAGGCACTGGGAGCTAAGGTCGGGTGGCACGATGCCAGGGTAATCCTATGGGCTAGGCTTGTAAAGGCTCCAGGACCATTAGCCTAGTACACACCTATGAACCTAAATTTGGCAAGCATTATAAACCCAGACACCATATCCAATACATGCAATACAGTTATTATTCTTCTTAGCATTTCTTACAACTGTCGACATATAATTTTTAGGGAATAGAATTTGAACAATTTGTCTTCAAATTATTTTAAAGTAGCCCCATCTTAAAAAGACAGGTCCACCTTCAGTATGTGGGACAACTTTTTTTACCTGTCATTTTACAGTGGTTCCTTTTGCATACAACTGATGTTTATTGCTCACATAGTGCTGAAATGATACAAGATCACATTTCTCACTAGTAGGCTATGTAGCCTTAATCAGAAGCAAGCCATACAGTAAAGGGATATGTCTACCACAAAATGCTTATTACAGGATAAGGAATCAAATTATTTCACTGTGTTTCAAAAAGCCATAGGAGCTCAAATGGCTAGAAAAGCCTCCATTAGGGAGTAAAGCTGTTATTAGGCACTACAGTGCATTCCTACTTTTCAAACGCAGATTCATTTTAATTACAGTTGAAATTCCACTTTTGTGTTTACAATAGTAGTTCTGCAGTTTTACGGACTGTGTACTTATATGCCTATGATAGCCCCCTACTTTATCTCACGTCAAGCAAACAATGTTCAGTGAGGTTAATTTGATGTCAGGTGAGTTAAGTTTTATACCAACAGAAAGGAATATCCTTTTTTCATTGCCAGAAAAAAATGCTTACAGAAATGTTATTTCACTAAAGGATAACACAAAAAAGTTTTTATTTCATAATGTTAAAATAGGAAAAGCAAATCTGTGATAAAGGTTGCTGATTTCCAGAAATGTATACTTTCCAGTAGCAATATAGACTAGTCCTTACTCTAAAGGAAAAGCTGATGAAGACATTAAGAAAGCTGTCCACAATGATACTGTTTTGTTAAGTTTACATTTGAGATATCATTAGCTAGGGCAAAATGGACTGTATTATAATACCTCTCCACCTCTTAGCTCAAGAAATCTAGACAAAGCTGAAAAGGAATAAGAGTACAAAGGCCCAGAAATAGGGACACATTTTAAATAATGCTCTAGTAAAGTTAGAAAGTTGTTAGAATGGCAGTTTTTCCCTTAGTATGCATTTTATGAAGTATATTAAGTATGAAACTCAAATGTGTGTTATTTAGAGACTTCATTTCTCTGTGATTTGACAGAAAACCAAACATTTCTGAGGAAGAGACTTAATTTTATGAGTGTAGTAGTTAATTTTCTTTTTATAAAATAAAATTGCATTTTATTATCAAAGTTTGATACAAGTTCAAATGTTAATATAAATAAAACTATTATTTTGATTAAATTTTGTGTTTAATATTTTGTCTGCTTTTCAATTTGAGTTTGAATGTTGGTAACCTACAATCCAATTGGAGTGAGTGGGGGTACTATTCCAAGGCTTTGTTGACTAGCATAAACTCGAAGTGTAAAGTTGTGACATGTCCTAGAAATCCAATGTACATGCTAGAATAATCATACTGTTTTGTACCTCAAAACTCCTATCATGTTCTGGTAATCAAAACAAGCAGTATCATTTACTGGTAACATTTTAAATCGTACTGTTATATTTGAGAAGTTTGGAATCAAAATAGAAGGATATTGCACCATACCTGGGAATCATATAAAAGATGACTTGCTATGACATCTCTGCATATTTAAGAAGCCCTGTTTTAAGCCAAAACTGAGGTGTAAAGGGATAAAAACCCAACTACAATCCAGGCAACCAGGTCCGATTAGCAGCTTATGTGTTGAGGACTTACATTTTTGCTTGTTAATCATATTTACTTGGTGTCTGTGCAAACACAGAAAACATTATGTAGCTGCACACAATGGATCCATTTAATCATGCCAGCTGCCTCACAAAAATTATCACCCACTACATTTGGTGACTTTAAATGCTCTTCTAATGATACAACCAGGGATATCAACCTATATATTTTTTTACTTGTACACACTGTCAAGCAAAACTGACTCAATAGCTTCAGGAAATGTCAAGAATATGTTAAAAGAGAACACTAAGAATTTATGAGAATATAAATCAGAAATAATGATTTAAAATTAAAAGTACTTGTGACAGTACGTTACATTACAAACCAGCATTAAGTTTAAATGTAATATACATGCCTTTATTCACAAGCTTTACTGAAAGTATCATAACTTTTTGCCGCCTGCACTCTGAAAGGTATTCACATTAGGCACCTCAGTTATTTTACTTATTTAGTTATTTTATTTTACATTTGTTAACCGAAGGTGTCTGACTGAGCCGAAAAGGTCCTTTTTCAGCAGAGGCCCAGGGGGAAAAGCTCCACAAAGAAAAATTACAGATACATTTTGTTATTTAGACATGATTAGTATACACGCAAATTACAAAAGACATGTTTTTACAGTGGTATGCGGCACATCAACAGTTACAGTGGATAGAACAAACAAAAAAATATTAATTCAAAAATAAAGGTAATTAATAGATTTGTGGTGTACAGCTGAAATTTGGAACATAGGTAGAATACATACATAGTACACAGGTACAGTACATACATTGTAGATTAGCCAGCGTTTGTGAGTAAGATTGAAAACTATTATCAAGTACGCTAGATTGGGTATGTATACCTTATCCTCTTTCACTAGCCTGGGGAGCAATCATGGCACTGCCAACTTTGCTTGAGATGTTGCCTGATGAGTTCTTTAAAAGAGGCTTTGGATGATGTGTTTTGAATGCTAGTAGGGACAGAGTTCCAATTTTTAGCCACTGAACTACTACATAGCGCATCTTCAAAGCTATTGTAGCTGTTGGTGACTTCTAGTAGTCAATAAAACCAGAACAGGCACACAAAGAGGCAGAAAGTAATAATAAAACACAAGCCTGTAGGTGTAAGCAGCAGCAGGTTTAATCACATAAACGCCACACAATACAAAGCGTTTTCGTCCACCAGACTTCCTCAGATGTAAAATGAAAGAATGAATGAATGAAGACTGTGCTTGCTTATATACCCCTCCCAATCTAATTTGCTGCTGCTTACACCTACAGGCTCGTGTTTTATTATTACCTTCTGCCTCTTTGGGTGCCTGTTGTGGTTTTATTGATTCCTGGTTCTGTGGCACCCTTTCCTTGGAGTTTTTGGATGACTTCTAGTAGTAGTTTGCTTGATGATCTAAGAGGCCTTTTGGCTGAGTGATGTTGTTCTAGGTTTTTGAGGGCAGGACACTTATTGGGGAGGTAACAGATCGAATGACAGGCAGGGCTGATTGTAGGTTAGGAGGTTGGGCAGTTCAAGGCAGTGGAGCTGTCTCAAAGCAGTACAGTGATGAGTTCTAAATGAGCAATTTGCAGCAAAGTGGGCAATTCTGTTATATCAGGCTTCCATTTTGCTTAGTTCAGTTTTGTTGTGATTAGTCAGAATGGGAGATGCATAGAGTAGGGTGGATAGAAGTTGGGAGCGAGCAATGGCTGATCTTGTGTTGTTGGTAAGAAATGGTTTGATACGGTAGAGTGATCCCAGTTTGGCATGTACTTTTTTAATACTTAAGTTGAGATGACTATCAAATTTTAGGTGGGAGTCTATGGTTATTCCCAATAGTTGTGCCCTCAGATGTTTCAGTCTTATTTAGTTCTTTACCCTCTACTACATGTAAACTGTCACAGCTTTAAACATGTCTTTGAAAATGATTACAACTCTAAATTGTCTGTAGGTACAATTAATGGCTTTGTGATGCTCTTTCTTGTGTTTGTACAGTGTGTTGGTCTCATTTATTATCAGGTGTCATTTTTCATATCTGCATGACATCCCGATCATTAGGTTTATTTGTATTTCTCTTTAAATGTAGTCTTTCCTCATTTTTTGCCAGTTACACCATTTATTGCACACACTTCTAGTTTTTTGGTCATGCATTTAAGCTGAATACATAAAAGCATCCTCACTCTGCACACATTTAGTGCTTTATGAAGCATCGGCTTGCTGTTCTTAAGTCTGTCTTATTTGCTGATTTTGATACTGCACACAGCTGTATTGTTTCAATGAATCATGCAAGTATCCATACTTGCATTACTCTCTGTTTTACTTCAGTCATATAAATATCTAATGATTCCTGAATCCCCTTGAAGTCAACTGAAAAAGAAATGCCTTACTTACATATGGACAATTCTACATTAGCTCACAACATCCCAGAAACCTCTCTTTCTGGACTGAAAATTTGCCTCTCTGCTTCTCTGTATGATTAAATGTGATAAATACAGCTTTCCTGCTTCTGACATGACAGAACACTGTGTGCTGTTTCTGTTTCCTGACTTTTCTGTAGTTCCACTCCCAGTGAAACAAAGCACTAATTTTTGAATCTAGAGTTTCCAGCTCTCAGATACTTCTTCATGCAGCTTTGACGACACTGGTGCTTCTATCACAGATGCATTGGTCACTTCATATTTAAAAAATAATGTAACAATACTAATTTTAATACAGACAGTAAGAAAACATGAAAAGGGAGTAGTTAAATAAAATGAAGTTGGCTCGTCATCACATATGGCTGAAATACTATAGAGACATCTTTCACCATGAATAGAAAGTCTTCTTAAATTCCACAATTTGGTGTACAAAAAATGCCATTTTACTTTTATGTCTGACACCACATTCCCAGTCTTTGACAGCATGTAGTATTACATACATGAAGTGATGATGTCTGAACAAAGAGGTAGCAGGCATGATTTGTATTCATGATTTGTATTCAACAGCAAACCCTACTGAAGCAGCCACATGGCACAGAGGATCACATAATGGAAATGCCCTTTAGAAATACAGCTGCAATGCTTACAGTCATGACATGTAATATATATATATATATATATAACCTTTTAAATCATTCTCCTTCCTAAGCTACCATTCTATTCCATCAAACAAGCTCTCCTCATGAAGCAAAACTATTTCTATTCTCAGCTCCAAACTATAGGAACATTGTAGCAGACTGCATTAGATCTCCAATAAAACAGTTTTTAATATACTTGACTATTTGGTAATGCATGGAGCACTATGAATTTAGGAAAAAGATAATTTTATTAAGTGCTTTTCTGAAGTAATAAAGGTACATAAAGCTTTTAAGCACCTTTTGATAGAGTAAAGTTCAGTGTTGAACTACAGCAAAACAGTTTCCAACACAGAACAAAGCACTCTCACACCTTTGAAAGCTAAAATACACTGTTTTACATGCACACGCGCACACACACACACACACACACACACACACACACACACACACACACACACACACACACACGCACACACACACGCACACACACACGCACACACACACGCACACGCACACACACCAGTGAAGTGTCTTAACAGCTTTTAAAGCTCCTTGCTCATCACATGGATACTTTGTGCCAGCTGTGTGCATGAGTCTCTGTCAAGTATTTTAAGACATTCAAAGCTATAAAGCATTTTACTCTCCCATACTTTTTCTGTAACTGGTAGTACATGGAGCAGATAAATTTACATGCACTACAAACAGTAATGACTGGGTCTCCAATCTTGAGGTGAATTTCTGGAAATCCATTTTCAAACACATAATAAATTAGTTATGATCAGAGACCCCATCACAATCCTCTATGATATTCACATCCTAAGACATCACAGGGACTATAGAATTAAACACTACTTCCCATAAAAAAGCATATATATATATATATATATATATATATATATATATATATATATAAAACTTATCAATGCCAATGCTGATCTAATGCCATTATTCAGTCAACTTCTTCAAGTCCTGTTTTACCAAAATCAGCACCTGACAAATATGCTGACCTTTTGATAGTGCAATTGCCTCGCTCATACTGCATGATATGCTACTCATTATGCTGTTCCTGATCGTATAAGAAATGAATAAGCTGAAGTAGAAACTCATCATTTATTAAAAGAGTAAAATGTAAATGATGAACATGTCAGTTATGTCTCAGAAATAATACAGAGTGACTTTCATAGGGAGTTCAGGAATCCTGTAGCTAAATTTAATATATAACGTTTACACAGACAACAACTTGTTAAAAGATTTATAGTTCAGACGCATTTTAGCAGGAGTAGAAATGCGCATAGGCGGGACATCTGTCCTAAAGACGGGTTCTAATACTATATCTCCTATGTAACAATTTAAGTTTACCTTTACACATATTTCTTGAAATCATCATACCAGTTAGAGGTTTCCTGCTTCTACTAACCACCTGGCATGTTCTGCAGGAGCACAGTCAAACAGGAGCTGTTGCAAATATGGCGCAGATGCCATGTGAAGCAGATACAGATGCGGACTTGATAACTTAGAAATAGCTTCAGGAAAGTCAAAACAAGTGGGAGTGATAATCCACGACCCAACTACAGACAGATTATTCAGAAACTGCAGCTAGGGTGCAACACCTTCAGCCACTATGCAGCTTATTACCAGTATCTTCTCCACAAAAATGAATGCAAATTCACCAATTCCAGCACCCCCTCCCTAGAGAAAGGCACTACATTTTCATCTTTCACATTTCTTTGTAGGAAAAGCAATCAGTGCAGTTAATTAGTATGACGAAAAAGCTGAATTACACATCCTACTCTTCCTTTACACACACACACACACACACACACACACACACACACACACGAGCGCACGCATGCACCTATGCACCTACACACACACACACAGACATGAGTGCATGCATGCACCCACCCACTTACCCACACACACACACACACACACGCGCGCATGCATTCACCCATCCACCTACCCACACACACACACACACACACACACACACACACACGCACACACACACAAGCGCATGCATGCACCCACCTACCCACACACACACACAGACATGAGCACATGCATGCACCCACCCACCTACCCACACACAGACATGAGTGCATGCATGCACCCACCCACCTACCCACACACACACAGACATGAGTGCATGCATGCACCCACCCACCTACACACACACGCACACACACAGACATGAGTGCATGCATGCACCCACCTACCCACACACATGCACACACAGACATGAGCGCATGCATGCACCCACCCACACACAAACACACACACACAGACATGAGCGCATGCATGCATGCACCCACCCACTCACACACCCACAGACATGAGCGCATGCATGCACCCACCCACCCTCCTACCCACACACACACACACAAACATGAGCGCATGCATGCACCCACCCAACCACACACACACAGACATGAGCACATGCATGCACCCACCCACCTACCCACACACACACAGACTTGAGCGCATGCATGCACCAACCCACCCACCCACACACACACAGACATGAGCGCATGCATGCACACACACACACACCTACCCACCCACCCCCACACACACACAGACATGAGCGCATGCATGCACCCACCTACCCACACATACACACAGACAGACAGCGCATGCATGCACCCAATCACCTACCCAGACACACACACACACATACACACACACAGACATGAGTGCATGCATGCACCCACCCACCTACCCACACACACACATACATGCACACAGACATGAGCGCATGCATGCACCCACACACGCGCACACACACAGACATGAGCACATGCATGCACCCACCCAGCCACCCACACACACAGACATGAGCGCATGCATGCACCCACCCACCTACACACACACGCACACACACAGACATGAGTGCATGCATGCACCCACCTACCCACACACATGCACACACAGACATGAGCGCATGCATGCACCCACCCACACACACACAAACACACACACACAGACATGAGCGCATGCATGCATGCACCCACCCACTCACACACCCACAGACATGAGCGCATGCATGCACCCACCCACCCTCCTACCCACACACACACAAACATGAGCGCATGCATGCACCCACCCACCCACACACACACACACACAAACACACAGACATGAGCGCATGCATGCACCCACCCACCTACCCACACACACACAGACTTGAGCGCATGCATGCACCAACCCACCCACCCACACACACACAGACATGAGCGCATGCATGCACACACACACACACCTACCCACCCCCCCACACACACACACAGACATGAGCGCATGCATGCACCCACCTACCCACACATACACACATACACACAGACAGACAGCGCATGCATGCACCCAATCACCTACCCAGACACACACATACACACACACAGACATGAGTGCATGCATGCACCCACCCACCTACCCACACACACACATACATGCACACAGACATGAGCGCATGCATGCACCCACACACGCGCACACACACAGACATGAGCACATGCATGCACCCACCCAGCCACCCACACACACAGACATGAGCGCATGCATGCACCCACCAACCTACCCCCCCACACACACACACACACACACATGAGTGCATGCATGCACCCACCCAACTACCCACACACAGACATGAGCGCATGCATGCACCCACCTACCCACCCACACACACACACACACACACACACACACACATACACACACAGACATGAGCGCATGCACATATACACACACACACACACACACACATACACACACACACACACACAGGCATGAGTGCATACACACACAGAGGCATGCAGACGCATGCGTGCACCCACACACACACAGACATGAGCGCACATGCATGCACACACACGCGCACACACACACACACACACACACACACACACACACACACACAGAGGCATGTGCACACATGCCTACACACACACACACACACACACATACACACACAAACACACACATGAGCGTACACACACACACACAGAGGCATGCAGATGCATGCATGCACCTACCCACCCACACACACATGCACAAACAGTATTCAAACTGCAAAATGCGGAACTTCTCAGCCAGCTCAGTAAGTGTCAACTGAGGTAGATCTGAGTATGCACAGTCTTAAACATGTGCATAGACTTTTTCAGACATTCTTTGTGGCACCCCCTGCACTCATAGAAAGCCATCAACTGCATATGTGGCATATCACCACATACATCCCTGTCCATCACTGCACTATCCCTTTATGCTACCCTTGGAGGGCAGTATTTTTCAGGTAAGATTATACAACCATCAGGTTCAAAGAAGGATGTACTACTACATCCATCACACTGATAGCCAGCGCATCTTAATACAATACATTACATTAAGTATCCTGCCATCTAAGTCAGGCAACCAGCAGACAAGCTAGTATGTTAAAATGCTTCATTTGTGGCACATGCAGTCAAATGGTAGCTAAATTCAGTATGTTTACTTGCCCTGCCTACGGGTAGGTCAGGCAACCTTTAGAAAATGTAATATATAACATTCACAAAGACAACAGCTCTTTTATGGATTGGTTAGCAGCACAAAAGACATCACACTACATTTTCTCAATGTTTCATTAATGTCAGAACTAGTGATAAACATGTCTGTTTCACATTTTTCCATGCACATGTAGACTTATGATTTGTATTGGTATGCCTCTGTTCTACCATGACGTATGTTTGCAGCATAAATCAATCATTCTTCCATAGTAAGACAGAGCATTTAGATCTCCTCTGACCTGTTCACAACAGCTGTCCTGTGCATGTACATAGCCAACATAACCTGGTAATAGAGCTTTAGTATACCTCACAATAGACATCGGCATGTCATTCTCTGCTTGTGCGATTGTGTCACTTGAACCTCAGCACTGAAATAAATAGGACATGCTGGAGGGACAGATTCATAACCCAGAGGCCCCCTTCACTCTGGAATAAAATCCCAGTCCAGGTTAGGCAGAGTCCCTCATTGACTCTCTTCAACAGGAATCTTGATGAGTGCATGGGAGATCGTAGGTTTACCCCGGGTATCACTTCTGTATCACTATTAGACAGAGGCACAGTATACTAACCTCGAAAAAGGGCATAGCAAAATTAATTTAAAATGGGTGGCGAAAGCCAAACACACTCTGGCTAGGCTTATAAATGCCCTAGGGCAGATAGCCTAGTATGAACCTGTGAAGCTATGAACCTATGAAGGATACAGAACAATGAAATGTGTGAGTGTCACCACACATGGGTTCATATAGCCACAGTTAACCTATATGCTGCGCTGCATTGAAATGTAATGTCACAACAGTACCCTATCTCACATTTCCTTCTCATCTGTATAGACTGTGACAGCATTAGTGTCTCTAACTAGATATTTTTTACAACCAGTAACTGACCATTTCTGCAATAGCCTCTGACAACATAAGCCATCCCATTTTACTTGTGTAGACTCAACGGTCCCGGAAGATGCTGAAGGCTGGGGGGGAGGTCTAAAGGGGCATGTAGTGACCTGAAAAGGGCAGCTTTACTTTTTTTCTTCTACTATTAACTGTGATAAAAGATGCACATACATGATATGTGTTTAATAGCTGCATATACAACCAACTGGGGTTGCATTAAGTATAATTTCACATAAATTTCATATTAAAATAATGAATGAAACTACTGCTTTTCATCGTCCCATTCCAAGTGTGAATGGGAGATATATTTTCACCTGAATGCATTGCATTTGAGTACACCATTCACAAAGATGACCTGTGTGCTAATAGCCTAAATGAGTAAATGAAAGGAGGACAGAAGTTTTAACAGGCAACGTTAAACCTGGCTTCTGTGTGGCATTTGGACATTCCAACACAAACTAGATAGTAGTGAAAAGAACAACAATTGTAACTGCTATATGGCATGGACTCCATGGTTTTAGTCCTTTTCTGGCCATAGTTCAGACAGCCTAGTGTACACTTTATATTGTGAAGTTGGATACAGTGAAGATAGGTTGGCTATTTCCAAATTCAGAATACAAAGTATACAGTACAGAATACAATGTATACAGTACAGAATACAAAGTATGCAGTACATAATACAATGTATGCAGTACATAATACAATGTATGCAGTACAGAATACAAAGTATACAGTACAGAATACAATGTATACAGTACATAATACAAAGTATACAGTACAGAATACAAAGCATACAGTACATAATACAAAGTATACAGTACAGAATACAAAGTATACAGTACAGAATACAATGTATACAGTACAGAATACAAAGTATACAGTAAGCTCTCGCACTATAGTCAGAAATAGACTAAAAACAGAGTCTGTGCTTCTGCTTCCTCTGCTATGTCCTAGCATGTTGGAGACAATAAATGCTGGTTTCTGAGTTTAATTAAAAGGACACACATAGACACTCTCTCACAGACTTTCCTACTTAAATCTGCATTACGAGTTTTCAGTCCAACTAGTACTTCAGCTGTAGAAAATAATACTGAAATAAAATACAAATTTGCATGTAAACATTTTGGGTTGTAGAAAGCACAGTTAATGATCCTTGCAGCAGTAGCCAAAGGTATATATTCTGGAAAGTTTCAAGGGCACTTTCCACACCCAAACCATTAGCTTGAGCTGAACCAGCTAAAAAGACAGGTATGTGAGCTAAGACTTTCAGAGCTTTCATGCCAACTAAGAAAGGGAGGCTGCGCCCTGAGAAGACATTATTAGGGAAAAAAACCCAAATGCCCAGACACTGGCATAAAAATGAGGGAGGTGAAGGGAGGGAGCAGCTGCTTCAGCAGTGATAATTCAAACATCAACCGCTATGGAAAATGCATTTACATAGTTGTAATATAGTCTTCATTTTGATCACTGCTGCAGTAGCCTGAGCTCTACGGGTAGATTACGGTAACTTAGAACAACTGGGAGGTGGAAGAAGGGTTCAGGAGCCCTGGAGAATTGCCCAAGCAATACTGGACCTACACCTGGAGAAGGAATCTGGTTGCTAGAGCTTTGCAAAAGTAGGTACAGAGGACCAGGTTGCTATTTCTAGAATACTGCTAGAATTCAACCCTTTCTAAAAGCCATCGATGAAGCCAAGGCTGTGGTAGAATATGGCTTCAACCTGCCTGGAATAGTTTTGTTGCAGTGGGAATAACAAAAGCTAACAGCTTGAGATATCCATTTGGAAATAGTCTGCGTTGACACAGGTTATCCCTTATCCTTACCTTCACAAGAAAAAAACAACTGATCGAAAGTTCTGAAAGATTTTGTAATGTCAATATCCAAGGTATGAAGTACCCTTTCTCCCTCATTTTGGAGTTCAGGGAAATGGACAGTTTGGCTTTAAGTAAATTTGGATACCAGTTTAAGCATAAAAGCCAGCTTAGTTCTCAAGGAAATCCTGTACTGTGGAAAATAAAACAAGGTTGACCCACCGTAAAGGCTCACAACTCAGATGCATTTATTGCAGAGGTCAGAGCAAGTAGTAAAACTGTTTTTCATGTTAAGCACCTCAAGTCAGCCAGATGAGCTGGTTCAAATGGGGCAAGTGTTAGCTTATCTAACACAAAACTAGAGTTCCAAGGAGACGCCACTGGCTTTCTTGGAGTGGAGATCTCTTATACAAAACTCTTTTCAGAAAATTTTGACATTGAAATGCCTTGAAAGGGGGGGATCCATGGGCAGACATGCTGAAATGGCAAACAAATGAACCTTGATAGAGGACTAAGACAGACGATAGGAAAGTAACTCTCACAAATATTGTGAAACAAGAGAAGCAGTACTCAATGAAGTCTAGTTATGTTTTTGGCATCAACTGGAAAACATTTTCCATTTGCTAGTATACGATCTTCTAGTAGAGGGCTTTCTTGTCCCCATTAGTACCTCCTGCACATCCTCAGTAAACAGGTGTCTAAAAGGTATTCAGACCCTATCATCCAGGCAGTCAGTTAAATTTGTTTGGGGTTTGGGATGTATAAAATAGCCCTGTTTTTTTAAAGAAGAAAAATCTTTATTAAATTATCACTTATGACACAGGCAATCATACATTTATATAAATGAAGACAAACCATATTGACATATTTTCAGTTGCAAACATTATACACCACTCATAATCTATCCAGTCATTGTCAAACATTACAAAGCTCATTCAATTCCTGTCTTGCCTTAAACCTCATTCCTCCTACAAAACATTATTCTGCATGCATTGTTCCCACAATTCCCATTTTTTTCTATGTAGTTTGCTCCTACCCTTTTCTAAATATCTATTTCCAGTTGTTTTACCTACATTACTATATTCACTACTTCTAGTACAGTTGGTTTAGACTTAGATGTCAATTTTCTACTACTTGCTTTTTTTAGGCAGCCACCACAATTAGACTCAGCAAGGCCTTACTATGTATAGACAATTCTGATTCTGTATTGAAGCTCAAATAAATCACCTCCTTAGTTACACCAATTTGCTCACCCACTATTTCTGATAGAGTAGTTTGCAGGGAATTTTTTAAAGTCTGCCAAGTCATTACACTCCCAAAAATTTTCCCATTTACCTCTCTCATCCCAGTTTTTGTGTGACTAGAGCCTGTTTGTGTGGAAACTTGGAGTAATTGCCCTTGGCCAATGCCAAAATAAAGGAGAACCACTGTTGCTTGAGCCAGAAGAGAGTCACCTCAGTGATCCTGAGAAAGTCATTCTGAATCTTCAGAATTACCTTGAATATCAGTGGCAAGGCTGAAAAAGCATACAGGAATATTCCTGTCCAAGTAAAGGAAAAGGCATCAGTCCTGGAGCAGAATTTTGCCAACTGATTGTTCATTGAAAAGGCAAAAAGGCCTACTTGAGAAACTCTCCACAGATGGATCAGATGTTGGAAGACCCCCTGATTTACTTTTCATTCATGAGGGTCTGCGCCCCTGTCCAGCTTATCTGTCACACAATTTTGCTCTGACAGAATGTAGAAAGTAGAATGAGATTGTGCTGTAAAGGTATATCCTGTTATAACATGGGTAGTCTGTATAGGGGGGAAGGACTGGTTCCCCCTTGCTTGTTTATGTGCCATATCACTGTGGTATGGTCCGTAACAACTTGAACTGATCCTGGGGACTGAAGGTGATTTACACAGTTGAGTGCCTTGATAAGGACAAGCATCTCTTTTACATCCATGTGCTTTTGTCTATCTTTACTCTCCCAAATACTTTGCACATTTTTCCCCCTTAACACTGATCCCCAAGCAAAGTCCAAGTTGTTGGTGGTGACTGACTGTTTGGAGCAGGAGGGGAGAGGGAAAGATCTGGGTTCAGGGTATCTGATGTTTCTAACAAGTGACTTCTTACACATCCCAGAATGGGAATCTGAAAAGATGATAGGTGTTGAAGCTGGGACCAAATAAGGACACACCTCTCAAATGTCTAGATTTTCACAGAATGCCCAGATTTTGCTTCATATTTTTGGTATGTTTTTCATAAAATTGTGGTTTTCTGGTAGACCACTGGCAAATCATTGAGGACTAAAATCAGAAAATAATAACAGACATTTGAGTTTCAGACTTCATAACCTTCAGAGAATTCATGCTAATGTTCAACTTGTTATTCTATCAATTTTCTAAGTTTGTAAGAGCAATATTTTAAAAAAAAACGTCTCTGCTTTGTGGACTTTGTCCATCTGTTGTTTATAGCTTTGTCCAGATTTCTTGCTCTAAGAGTTTGAGAGGTATGAGAAAGACATCAGACAACACTGTATCTTTCTCATGTAGAGTCTGGCCAGAGGTATCATGACAATCACAGATGCCATGGGACTCAGAATCCTGAGGTATTCCCTCTCTTGCCCACCAGCCACAAAAAACATTGCTAACTATCGGTCCATAGTGGTTGTATGTGCAACACCAGAGGGAACTCGTGGAAAAAACTGGAATAGATCTAAATATGGATTATTTTTTCTCCTGTGGAAGAAAAGCTCTCTGCATTGAGTTTCACTTGGAATCCCAGCCTCTGAGGAGATCTCTCACCTAAGAGAGAGAGAGAGAGATTCCTGCCACTTTGAAAAAGTCGCTACATAGATAAGTCAGTCACATAAATATAGAAAAAAGTGGATACCCTGTAGCTTGCAATGTGCTATAACTGGAGCTACATACTTTCTGAACACTCTTGGGGCACTGGATGTCCCAAAGATAAAGGCAGAGAATGGATGATGCGATCCAGATACATTAAACCTTAAGAAACATCAGAAGCCTTAATGGACAGAAATGTGATAACAAGCATCTTTTAAGTGTAAGGTTACCAAAAAAATCTGAAATGGGGAAGAAGGGGTAAAAGATTGTGTTGTGAAAACATCTTGAATTTTGGCACTGTCACAAACTGGTTTAAGAAAAAAGGTCCATAGCTGAATTCTAGGCATTTTCTGTCTTTGTCATCAAAAACATTCTGAAATGAAAACCACTTCCCCACTGGGAAAGAGGAACTATTAATACTACCCCCCACTCCCACTGATAAAGCATGTGTTGTAGGATGGGAGGGAACAGAAGGGTTTGGTCTGGCAGAAGTGGAATAATTCCCTGCAAATGTGGGACAACTTCCTACTGCTATCTGTACCCCTGTTGAATTGGTCACAGCCCCCATTTGTCTGAAACAGCCTGTTGCAAACACAGAAAAATGGAGATTCATAGGTTCGTAGGTTTGTACAAGGCTATCGGCCCTAGGGCCTGTACAAGCCTAGCCATAACAATTCCCTGGCTATTTCTTCCCATAATATTCAGTTCCCTGACTTTCTGGAAGGGATAAGAGACTGCCAGGGTGGGAAGGAGGACAAGGCCCTTTACATATACATAGTCATTATCATAACATGAAGGATTCGAGTTAAAATGTTTGGCAGCAGCTGAATTGACTAAAGCTACAGCTGGAGGGTCAAGTTTGTGAACAGTATATAAAAACGTAAAAGATCGAGTAACTTTATACATCCTATTTGCCTTTTTTAGGGACAGCAGGCTGGGTATCAGGAAAAGTTCAGGCAGTGACACACCCTTCCTGCAGAGCTGACAGAACTGGGGAAATGGGTGAAGGTTCTGGAAATTTCTTCTGTAAAAGCTGACAGTATTTCTGAGGGACTGAGAAACCTCGGTGTTCTCCCACTGAATACACTTGCACATTCCGAAAATAGTCTAGGAGAAAGAACATCATTGATAGGGAGATTCAGGTAGCATGCTGTCCTCTGAGTCTGAATCAGAATTCTAAGGGAAAAAAATGAATTTATTCCATCACATTCCTATCCGGCTTTAATTTCTTGATTCTCTTCAGGAAAAGAAGAATTCCTTTTTTTCTTACCAGAAACCACCAGATAAGAAAGGTAAAAGACCCTGAGCCAGACTTCATAAACTACTCCTGTCCAGTGAAAGTGGAAAAGGAGAAGCTATAAATTTAGCTTTCTGCTTCTTGTTGACATGAAAATTAAGGCAAACACATTTCTTAATGGCAGCAATAACTTCCTCAGGGATAGACACAACATTCTGGTTAAACAGGGCCACCTTCCCTGCCCCTTCTCGCAAACATTTCTTAATGGCAGCAACAACTTCCTCAGGGATAGGCACAACATTCTGGTTAAACAGGGCCACCTTCCCTGCCCCTTCTTCAACACCAACAAAAGTGGCTCTCCCTTGTCCACTAAGGGGACACCTAACAGCTGCAAAGGACGTTGCTAACCCCCAGTCCATAGTGGCTGGATCTGCCGCATCAGAGGGACCTGGGGAAAAAGAAGAGAGGTCTGAATAACTACATTGGCCACAGCACAGTCTCTAACCTGCGTCTGAGACAAACTACCAGCCTACAGTGGTGGCACAGGGTGCTTAGTTAATTTTTTTAACACCTTTATTGAATTATCACAGAAGACATAGTCAAACATATGAAAACAGACGATGTGAGGAACATTTACTAGTTATCCTTGAAATATTAAAAAAAATATTTATTGACAATTACTCAGATAAAGGTTGAGCAGCACTAAAAGCACTCCAAATTATTTTTTCTGTGTGGTCAAAATCACCACACCTCCCGTGCTCTGTTATATTATAATCACTTCAAATAGCTGCTTCAAGATAAAAAGAGCTGGTGAAGGATGAATTTGTACAGAAATTAATTTGTTGAGTAATGTTTGTTGAATTTTATATTGCCAGCTTTTTACCATAAAAAAGGAATACTGCAATAACATGAATAATTAATATTTCTCTGAATAGCTTTGAAATTGCGTGTAGTTAGATACCCCTCATCATTCTAACATAAAACCTTCACAGCATACCTCTCAACTGTGCATATTTTCACAGAATGTCCAGATTTTTGCCTTGTATTTTTGGTCTTGTCCTCATAAAATGTAGGATTGTCTGGTAAAAAAGTCACTAAATAAAGACATACATTTGAGTTACAGACTTCATATCCTTTGTAAAATAAATCCTAACACAAATCCTATTAATCTAGCAACTTTCTAAGCTTATAAGAGCAATATTTAAAATCTGTCCCTATTTTTGGTCTTTTGTCCCCTCATTACTTTAGGCTTTATCTAGATTTCTTGTGATAAGAGGTTGAGAATTATACATATGAAACATGCTTTTAAAATAAAAAAAAAATGTACTCTGGAGCAAACACCCTTATATGGGAGTCTGAACCCTCTATGTACCTCTCAACCTCTTAGTGCAAAAAATCTGGACATAGCCTAAAATAATGGGGGGGACAAAGGCCTAAAAATATGCATAGACTTTATATATTCTGTTATAAACTCAGAAAGTTGTTAGATTAACTGGATTTATAAAAAATCTGGCAGGCACACGTGGACCATAAAACCAGTTGCAAACAAATCCAAGGCACAAGGAGAAGTTGTAGTCACTTTTATTTGCAGCAAAACACAATAAAATAAGCACTTTCATCATCAACTATTGGAGACTTCATCAGGCAAAGTACCAAACACTAAAAGCAGTTATTTTAAAAGTCAGAATACACCCACCATCCTAACCAATCAAATCGAAAGTGGGAAAAGACATAACAGGATCATTATTGCACTTAAAGGAAACTGCATTTCATGAACAGATCCAAAGATGCATAAATATAAATACATGAAAATATTAAATATTTATAAATAGACAAAGTTTACTGAAACATTCTGTATCACACTATATAAAACCATATGAAACACATATAAAATGAATTAAAAACTGTCCATAAGTGCTTAATAAATGCAGTAAACTATCTCCCCATTGCCTTCAATTTTAGAAGGTAAGAAAAGGAGAAAGAGTCATTAAAACCTGGCCACTGGCCGATATTTAAATTAATTTACTATGTTAATTCTTTCTTTTCTAACAAAAGTGCTCAGGGGCCACCCCTTTCATCTTGGTCAAGGACATCCAAACTAAAGAATTTAAACAAATGTCCTGGTTTTTCTGTACAGTGTTTAGCAAGGGCGTTTGTGGGTTTGTTAAGTCTTATGTCCCTCAAGTGTTCGTATATTGTTTTTAAATTTTCTTTCATTCTTTCCAAAGTGAAAACATTCACAGAGGGAACACACTGCACAGTACACCACCCTTTCAGTGATGCAATAGATCCTCCTGCTCAATTGCACTCTAATTTTGTTCACCATAAATGTATTACCCTCCAACACAAAACAACAATAGGTGCAAGCCCCACATTGCTTCATCATCCCTTGCTGTGAGATGCCTCCATTTAATTCTAAAATAATTTTTAAATTATTACCCTTTTTAAAAACAATATTGGGTTTACTACCAACACATTCCCTTACATCTTTATCACTTACGAGATTAACCCAGTTTTAAAAAAAAAAAGTCAGAGAAGTCTCTGTTAAATGCAGTAATAAAGGAACATGATTTTAGCATTTATTAAGCACTTATGGATGTTTTTTTAATTCATTTTATATGTGGTTTATATGGTTTTATAGAGTGTGATATAGAATGTTTCAGTAAACTTTGTCTATTTATAAATATTTAATATTTTCATGTATTTATATTTATATATCTTTGGATCTGTTTATGAAATGCAGTTTCCTTTAAGTGCAATAATGATCCTGTCGTGACGTCATTTCCCACTTTTTATTTGATTGGTTAGGATGTTGGGCGTATTCTGACTTCTGCTTTTAAAATAACTGATTTTAGTGTTTGGTACTTTGTCTGATCATGTCTCCAATAGTTGATGATGAAAGCACTTATTTTATTGTGTGCCTGCCAGATTTTTCGTTTTCCTGCAGTTTGTGGTTCTGGTGTATTTTCAGAGTTTGTGGAGTATGGTATCTGGCAGTGATGTGGGAAGCGCACAAGAATTATTTTCCCAAGATTTAGGGAAATCTATTTATGACTTGACTTTACTTATGCAAGATTTGTCTCAGGGTTTAGAATGCATTGACAAATGGTACACGCCCACGCATCATCAGGAAGAGATAACAGTGAACAGGGAAGTGATTAGGATGTCTGGTTTTAACAGAGCACCAAACCAAAACAACGAATTGGAAGGCAGTGGTGGTTTGCTTTGTGGAAGTACGGATTAACATGAAAATTTAAGAGACTGTTTTAACCAGGGAGCAACTTTAAACTATATCCTTAATTATCCAGAAAATCTAGAAGCATCAGGAAATCAACAGATAGTGCACTCTAGGCATAAATCCGAAGCTCAGTGTATGCCTAACTTCAAACTTAAGCTTCTCAGCAGAGAGGAGAGTAAGTGAAACTACTTACAATGATAATTTAGAAAAATTTGATCGTTTCATTTTTAAAATAAAAAAACTGCAACTTGATAATTTTTATTTTAAAGAATGTTTAAAGTTAAAAATAGTTCCAAAAGGACTCTGCCTCTGGCGTTTTCCTACAGGCTTGGTTAGTAACTCTTGTCTACATAAAGAACTTTTGAACATGTTTGACCGGCATGGCTTTGAATATATGGAACTTGTAATAAAAGCACAACGATAAAATTATTCAAAATCTTAGCCAGGAGGCCACAGAACTTGATCTGTGTTGACTACTAATCCCCTGCATTCAGCCAACAGTTTTGAATGCATTTGCATGTTTAAGAGTGTTGAACAACAGGTGAACAATATTAAAAATGAAAAATTAAAGAAAATTGAAAGAGACAGGATAGAATATGGATGGAATATTGCCTACCCTGAACCACCTAGGTCTCAAAGTTGGGGAGACCAACAACAGCAAGGGATGAGACTGGTCCAGCTGAATCTTTTAGGGGTAGAGGAATTTCCAACACTGAGATGGTCCGAGCACCTGTGGGACCACAACTCCAGAGAGAACAATTCCTATATACCCCAGTACATGAGCATGTGAACAATCAGAGGGGCAGCAGGAGAGGCGCCTACATGGGGCGCAGTAGATGGATATGCCCCCACACTCTGGGGTTTGTGATTTAATGGTTTCACCTGCTGTAACTGTTTCTTTGGGTCTACATCAGAACATTGAAGTATTAAAACTTCGAATGTTCTGATATCGAACACTATTCAGCAAATGCTAAGAATAGCAAAGCTGCAGAACAGCAAATTCTTTCCTCGGGAAAGAATTCGGTTGGCCGTTTCTGTGGCTTCGCAATTCTTAGCACTGTGGTGGAAAGTTATGGGTTGGGTTCAGGTATGTGTGCGATTGTTTGTACGCTAGGGTTAGGGGCAGGTTGAGTGAGTTAGGGTTAGGGCGCGGGTTAGGCGTGTGTGGGATAGTGACAGACATTAGGGTTAGGGGCGGTTTAAGTGAGTTAGGGTTAGGGCGTGAGTTAGGTGAGTGTGCGATAGTGACAGACCTTAGGGTTAGGGTTTGGGTTAAGGTAAGTGGGTAGATAGCAGTGTATGTTTAGTTTAGTGTAGCATTAGATGTAGGAATTTAAGTGTATGTGTGTGGTTGCTGTTTGTTTGATGTGCTTGTGTTGTGTGTATGTGTTTCGGAGCAGCACATTTTTTCCATGGGAAAAAATCTGCTGTTCTGAATGTTCAATATTTTCATGTTTAGATGTTTTGGGGCCAATTAAATAGCGTTCTTTATTTTCATCTTTCGATAACATGATATAAACGCGTTTCTTTGAACACAGAAGGGGACTTTAAAGTTTTCAGTTATTCAAATGTGTCAGTTGATATACATGACTGATTTGTTTGCTCGAGGTTCCAGAGAAGTTTATGAATTTGGGGGAAGTTTGGTTAGATCTGAAAATGTTTGTGAGGAAACTCAATTTTAACTATTTATTTAAAAATTTAGAGTTAACTACGGATCCCTTAAGAGTTTCTAGTACTTTTAATCCCTCCATCCACCCTTCTTTGCAACGTTTTGAGAGAGTCTGTAATTTGGACATCTGTAGTGTAAAACCTACCAGGAAAATTAATAATTTAAAAGACAATGAGATCAAGAGATTAAGATTATTGAGTAACAACAAGGAAATTTGAATAATGAAACCAGACAAAGGGGATGGTATTGTCATAATGAATGTGGCTGATTATAAGAGTATGAAAAAACTCCTTGCCGGTACAGCTTATGTAAAAACCTCCCTGAATGAGTTAAATAAGGTGAATAGAAAAAGGGTTTTACAAGACTTATTTACTGATGGAAGTATTTCCATTGATGAACATAATTTCTTGAATTCAGCACATCCTAGGACCCCTGTTATGTCTGGGTTGCTAAATTAATAAAGATCTAGTGCAACCCCTATGCATCCCATTGTGTATGCAAGGGGTTCAATTACACACCCCCTGGAGAAATATCTTGACATAAAATTTAAAAACTTTGTCCAACATGAACATCTTCTGTGCAAAGATTTGTGGGATTTTTTGAAAATTATGAATGCTTTACAATATGATGAGGAAGTTTTTTTCATTACAATAGATGTAAAATACTTGTACACCGTCATGCCACATGTAGTGAATTTCAGGTGGAGTTGGGGCTCCCCCAGACCCAGGTTAACACATATGAGATATTATTGGAAATGGTTCTTACTAATAATTTTATTTTGTTTGAAAAATAATTGTTCCTACAGGTAGAAGGTGTTGCCATGGCATCAGTGTGCAGGGGATTTTATGCCAATATCATGATGTTGCAGTGGGAGAAGACATTTTTACAATGTTGCCTTTTGTTTAAGCATTGCAAGCTATATACCCATTCCTGGATGACATTTTTAATTTTTGAAATGGCTCAAGGAGTGAGATTGATGTTTTTCTGGAATATATTAACCAGATGACCACTTTTCTCAATTTTACCCACAACAGTAACACTAAGGAAATAGCCTATTTGGATGTATGGCTCACAAAGCTTAACAAGGTCTTTGTGGCACAGATTTTGAGAAAGGAAACCCATTCCAATAGTTTCTTACACTATGAAAGTGCACACCCCTTCAAGCAGAAAAAAAGCAGTAGTAAAGGGATAGTTTGCAAGGGCTGCTCGCATGGTGAGCCTGTTTGACAGTTTCTTTGATGAATGTGATTGCTTGAAGGTTATGTTTCTTAAAAGGTGCTACCCTCTGAGTTTGATCAATGAGGTAATGATCGAAGTGGTAAATAAATGGGAGAAAGGTTTTTTTACCCTTCTGCTTAGTAATCAACAGGTTTGTTATGAACAAGTAATACAGACACCTGGTAAGTACAATTAAGATAGGGGAACTGTTGGTGGTAGCCCAACAGTTACCTGTCATTTTGAGTGTTCCTTAATTACTGCATTTAACAGCAGCAGAGACATCTTTGACATTCGTTTTAAAAACTGGGTTAATTCTCACAAGTGATAATGATGTAAGGGAATGTGGCAGTAGTAAACCCAATATTATTTTTAAAAAAGTTAATTATTTAAAAACAATTTTAGAATCAAATGCAAGTATCTCACAGCAAGGGATGATGAAGCAATGTGGGGCTTGCCCCTATTGTTGTTTTGTGTTGGAAGATAATAAATTTATGGTGAACAAACTTAGAGTGCAATTGAATAGGAGGATATATTCCTTCACTGAAAGGGTGGTGTACTGTGCAGTCTGTTCCCTCCGTGACTTTTTTTACATAGGAAAGACTGAAAGAAAATTTAAAAACAGAATATATGAACACTTGAGGGACATAATACTTAACAAACCCGCAAACACCCTTGCTAAACACTGTACAGAAAAAACAGAACATTCATTTAAATTCTTTATTTTGGATGTTCTTGACCAAGATGAAAGGGGTGGCCCCTGGGCACATTTGTTAGAAAAGAAAGAATTAACATGGCAAATTTGTTTAAATGCTGGCCAGTGGCCAGGTTTGAATGACTGTCCATCCATTTCTTGCCTTCTAAAATTAAAAGCAATGGGGAGATAGTTTACTGCATTTATTAAGCACTTACAGATGGATTTAATTCATTTATATGCGTTTCATATGGTTTTATATAGTGTGATACAGAATGTTTCAGTAAACTTTTAGTCTATTTATAAATATTTAATATTTTCATGTATTTATATTTATACATCTTTGGATCTGTTTATGAAATGCAGCTACCTTTAAGTGCTATAATGATCCTGTTGGGATGTCATTTCCCACTTTTGATTTGATTGGTTAGGATGGTGGGCATATTCTGACTTCTGCTTTTAAAATAACTGCTTTTAGTGTTTGGTACTTTGATGAAGTCTCCATTTTATTGTGTTTTTCTGCAAAAAAAAAAGTGACTACAACATCTCCTTGTGCCTTGGATTTGTTTGCAACTGGTTTTTGTGGTCCATGTGTGCCTGCCAGATTTTTTGTTTTCCTGCAGTTTGTGGTTCTGGTGTATTTTTAACTGGATTTATGTTAGTATGCATTTCCTGAAAGATATTAAGTCTGAAACTCAAATGTATGTCATTATTTAGTGACTTCAATCAATAGTGATTTGATAGCAAACCACAAATTTTATGAGGAACAGACCAAAAATATGAAGTAAAAATCTGGACATTCTGCGAAAATCTGTACAATTGAGAGCTATGACTGCTCCTCTACACACTCATCCGTGAACACCTACACTCACATACACATTTATTCAAGCACACTCACATACACGCATTCACAAACACTTGCATGCACACACTCCTGCACACTCGTATATACCCATGCACTAATGCACACTCAGATATACACACTCAACTGAGCATGCTCACATAGACGTATTTGCGAACACTCACATACAAGCTCTCGCCAACGCTTGCAGGCAACTATAGAAACACACACACACACACACACACACACACACACACACACACTTTCTCTTTCTTACAGGAAAAATAGTATGATGCCTTCTATACACTCATGCATGCACACACATATTCACTCAGACTTGCATACATGCACTTGCGCATACTTATGCAGTCACTTGCGAACACTTGCAGACAACTGGTCACACACACACAGCAGTACAGTAGGGGCACAGTTCCTGAGTTTATTTAAAGTGGTGGTGGGGGTGCTTGGTCCCCCTGCCACTCTATGATTTCCGGCACCCTTGTGTAGACCTGACCAGGTCATGCTTATGCTCTGCATATACCAAACAGCAATACCCTGAATCTGAGACTATAGTAGATTGATAGGTGCAGAATTTACCCACAAGCTGTCTGATTTAGCAATGATTAAAACAACTGTGATGTTCTGCACTTATCTACAGCTTCTCAACTAGCTATTCCATGTAGATGACTTGCACAACACTTAATTACTAGCTCACAGCTACCAGTGCTGTCATCTCACTTATGACTACAGGAACTGTTACATGCTAAGTACAAGCTGACCGACTTAGCTACGGGCCACACATTTAACATGTGCAGAATATAACTGCAGGACACGTGGTGCAGGCATTGGTACAGCAACTGATATATACTGAATTAGTTGGTCTTTGCTCTCTACTGGTATTTCATTTTTTGAACTACAGTGGTTCTTATTACTCTCAAGCCTTCACCACCCTGTGACTCAAAATATGAATTTTCTGTTTCGAACGTGTCCTGCTTTGTATCTGATTTTTTTATGCAGAATGCACAGATACTTTAACATTCTTTGCCCTCTGCACAGAGTTATCGTTCATGCCTTGCATTAGCATAGCTAAGGCATGGAGAGAGGCTCAATGGCCCCAGGTATAAAGTGTTGTATGATCATGATTGGCCATCCATAATCTTGATTAGTCTTTAGTGCTTTTGCCTTTGTGGACAAACCTGAGTACTGCAGAGAGCCACGTGTGGTTTAAACCATAGCAACTGTTTGCTACATTTATACCAAGCAATTTGCTACAGTTTAATACAGTTTTTTTTTTTAACTAAAACACAACAACATGAGCACCACAGAGGTGTGTGCAGGCAAGGTATAAACAGTAGCTACTGTTAGCTATATATGTAGCAAGCAGTTTGCTACAGTTTAAAAGAAGAAATTATTTTTTTTTAAAGTGCTAAATGTGTGAAAGGTGTGTCAGGGGCAAAGCACAGATATAGGACCTGGATGACTAGGGCAGGAGGGAAGAGGGGGTATCATGCATCTGTTTGTATGCTAGGGATATGTGTGTGTGTGCATCTAACTGTAATAGGCCAATGGTATTGTTACCATCAGCTTATTACAGTAAAGTGTGTGCTTTTTTTTGTTCAGTGGAAGAGCTAGGTGAAGGGGAATGAGGGGTGCATCTCAGTGTAATAAAGACATTTTTTGCTATGCTTCTGATGTCTTGTAGTGCTTCTTGCTGTATTAGAAACTTCCAAATACATATTTATAAACAAGGAAAATTATGGCACAATGACAATCATCCTTATACATCTTCAGAAATACCAGTAGTTAGTGTTAAATATATTGGAATGCCACTGAAATTAGTGACTGACATAACATAAAACGAGTGAAAAATTTTTCACCAAATACTCAGCTACTAAACTTGAGTTAAAATGGTACTGCATACGCTGAATACATAATGGTTTGACTGAAACTGTGCAGATCACATCTTCTTGTCAGAGAACTGACGTTCCAATAATTCAAACACACCTTTGAAAGCTACGTGTTAATCTATACGTATCTTCATACTTAGAGGTGAACCTGTGCATTACTTTATGTACACCTTTCATATTTACAGGTAAATGACAGAGTTTAGATAGGCCTTTGCAAATTCCATATTTAATATAATGACAAAGTATATATATATATATATATATATATATATATATATATATATATATATATATATATATATTATCCTATAAAACAAATTTAATTCTGCTTAATAAATCCTAAAAGTTAACTTTTAAGTAATTTCACTGTATTTGCCACTTACCCAAGATGTGTCAGTCCTTCAGATTTCTGACTGGCTATATCAATATAGCAAAATGACAAACCCATTCTATTAAATTCCACACATGTAGTAACTATGGCAGGTAATAAAGGACTGCCGTTTGGCATGTGCATGTGCGTGCGTGTGTCTGAGTATTTATAAAAGCCTGTTTCCATTTGACCTTAGAAATGATATTTGCACTGCATTGTTTCTATGAATACCATAACCAGAAATGTAAAACTAGAAGTTCACATGAGGATAAAACAATGACTGCTGTATTCCCTGTAAATATGGAGATTCACTTGTTATCACTGATTTATTTCCTGTATTTGCTACTGATAATCGATTCTTAGTGCTTTGTTTAATCTTTGCACTATGAGTAATTAGGCAGCTACAAGCAAAAGTGACCCATATCTCAGTAAGCTTCCCTTAACAAGGAAATTCAAAGCAATACACTTTGTTTTATAAATATATATATATATATATATATATACATATATATATATATATATATATATATATATATATATATACAGTAATAAAAATGAATGAGGGTCTGAATGTGCTACTCTCTTTTTTTAACTCAAATTACCTTTATTGACATCCAGTTAATATTAATCAATCCACATAATCATGAAAATCCAGAAACAACTGAATATCTTACTTTTAACAATCATTCTGACCTGGAAATAATCTCTTACCCCTTATCTTACAACCTGACTTCTATATAAATAAGTACATCTGTACTACTGTGTTTCTCTTACTGCAATCATCTAGTATCAGGCTTCAGCTTTTAGCTTTCATTTTGTTACTTTATAATTGTAGAATTGAGGACTATGGTAATGTTGATGTATATCATTCTGCACTCTGTTCCCATTTAAATATACTTTTCTTAATGAGCTGAATGCTCTCCTGTTTATTCCCTACTCTTCCATCCCCTTTTATTTGTTTAGTTTGTTTGACAGGGTAATGCACTGATGACAACAGACCATTTGCACGCACAGCCAGGGTGAAGAAGTTCACAAAGAAATAAACCAGAACAAATCCACATATACGGAGTAATCAGAGAAGGTACATAATCCCACAGACAACTGAAACAGTATGCAGTTATTACTGACAAGAGTAGATAAACAAATGTGAATTAATTTTACTAGTAAATATGACAGGGAAGCAGCAGGTGAAAACAGAGGGTTGAAGTAGAGGTAATGTAGGTGTCCTGTGGAAAACCATTTGGAGTCAGATTTTTGATGCAGGTGTTGTTTGAGTTGTGTTCTAAAAGTGGGCTAAGAGGTGACTTCATTTAGCTGAGAAAGGAAGGGCGGGATTGCCAGAGAGTGGGTGCAGGAATGAAGAGGGAATCATCAGTACATTTAGTTTTGGGGTGTCTAGAGTGAGAGAGTTATTATATGATAAACATCTGGTCATTAATCTTATCAAAGTCTCTTCTTTCCCCATGCCTAGTCTACATGCTTCATATTCCATATATTGCTAACTTATATTACACACCTATAATTTAAAAAAGCTTAATAAATCACTTATAACCTCATTGCTACTTTATATGTGTCAAATGCACAGTATATTGATGGGTAGGTAAGGTGCCACTACCTGTTGAAAACACACTTCATCACTTTGTCCTATCGACTCTAGCATTTCTATGGTGATTTATTTTTGGTCACAATTGTGTGACCATGGAATTAATGTATCTACATAAGTGCGGATTCTGGCTGAAGCCCATACTTCTGGTGGGGTATGGGGCAGAATCCCCAATATCAGTGCATTTATGTATGTTGTTATAATATGGATGCTATTAAAAGCAAAGTGTGATGTGTATGCCATAAAGCAGTGTGATGTTAGGAGCAAGCATATGCATAATATTTGGAAGATGTGAAATCAGTCTGTGGTAAGCTACTTTATCATTTGCTACTTTTAATAGCATTTCTTCATGGTGGTAGTAATCAGAAGCAGAGTCTGAAATGTAGGTTTGGAAATTGCTGTGACAACATGATTGTGTGAAACTGATAGCTTTCAAATGCATTTGCAGTGTATATGAGAGACATGGGCAGTATCTGGGGCTGGGTGAATACACCATCTGTAGTTTACATAGTATACATTTTGGTTGCAGGCACAGGTTAGCAGTGTCTAAAGTAAGCATATCCAGTTTGGTGTACTTTTACAATTGGTAGCGTTTCATTGAATTTACTATTCTGCTGATATATCCAATGTAATCTATGCTATGCTATGATGTGAAAGTTGACTACTATATATGCTGATAAACATAAAAGCAATTATTTATTTATCGATATATAGAGCAGATATATTTAGAAGCATATACTATTATATTTCACGTCATCAAATCTGCTTGCATCAACTAGATAAACTGGCTTGTCTTTACTGAAAGCATTTGTTTTCAAATGCTGCAAATATTGTTGCTGGGAAAAGTGACTTTCCATATCGTTTGAGAGATTTGCTTGCATGCAGACATGTAGGTAAGTACGATTGTTTACTAATGCCAAAACATTTACTTGTATGTACTGAAAGTTGTGGCATTAGGTTTAGATGTTTGTGTGTGTCTCTGAGTTAGGGGTAAAGTAAGGATTAGGTAAGGGGATGGATTTTGTGTTGTGTGTGTGGTTTTGTGATGGTTCTGTGAGTTATTCTATAATAAACACCCCATCACTAATCTTATCTCTTACCAAAGTCTTGTCTTTTCTCATACCTAGTCTATACGCTTCCTATTCCATAGATTCTTATCTTATATTATTGGTTATTTTCTTCACAGTAAGCACAGTCTTCAGGTTAGCAGCCACATTTATCAGCACAATTAGCTGCTGCTGCTGTTGTCCTGTTGCACCAGCTTTTGTTTAGTCCCTACCCGTTAATCCTCATGTCTTTGTAGTAATTCTTCAATGGTTTGGGTCACCAGAAAAGCATGCCAGGAATATTTAATGTGGCCACTGGGAGTAAGTAGCTCAAAATATGGTTTGTACTTGGCAGCAGAAGTCTCTGCAGGGATCTAAAAACACTAAGCCTCTTGCCAAGTACTCGTGCACATACCACTAGTGCAAGACTAAGATGATATGGGAGGCATACCCATGTTAAAATCATTATTATTCCATTTGAAACAAATTAAAATAAAATACAAATGGAATGAAAAAAGGTATACTTTGGCTTCCCAGAATCGCATATAAATATTTTTATCATTATCTTTCCCGTCTTTAATAGCCTTCCAACTGGCGGGATGTAATTAAAAGTCCTTGGTTGTAGGACTAAACCAGCGTTTAGTTCCAGCTCTGTGCTATTGTTACTTCAACAGATATAAATCTAATTCTTGCCCATACTGCACTGGTGTCTTCACATCTCCATGATCTTCCTGTTTGCTACTTCTCAGAAGAGGAACTGTCTTTCTTGTCCTAGCCTAGGCTACTTTATTTTTACAACTCTAATTGTAAATGAATGCTTTGTTTACTAATACAAAATGTTGTATAGCTACTTGTTTGTGAGAATGTTCCCACCCTACACACTGCAACATAGCTGTTAAAGACTCACCACTCATTTCCAGATCCATGTATAAACAAACACATTCATATTTACTACTAATAAAAAACGCTTTAGTCAGATCTAAAATTTACCAATCACAAAGTAGAATTCTTACTCAACACAGATCAATGCGCATTGAGTAACTAACTTTTTAATTTCCAAATCTGTCTCATTCATTGTCAAATAAATCTCTCTTACAGGAATCAGCAACACACATGTATTCTTTACTTCACATGTCAACCAAGTGGGAACATGTTGGAGAAGAAAAACCCAGTCATATTACTGGCTATATCTTATCTTTCTGCATAGAGTCTGCAAATTACATCCATACTTTCTAATACATTGTTTTTAACTACTGTTGCACTTGCTAAAATAAATGATTGTTCTGGGGTATGCATGAGGCCACTTATGGTGAAGGAGTTATCTTGTATGTCTTTTCATTCAGTGTACCTTTAATGTTTATTTTTTTTTTCTACGTGTGTTATGTGTATGAAAGTATCCAAGAGCATTTGAGAAGTACTGGACATTGTATTTGCACTCTTCTTCGTCTTTAAGTTCTTAGAGATTGTTTTTTCTATCTTTTGTTTTCAAATTGCCATGTGGTTAAGGAATTACCAACAGGACCTTTAATATGGTGGCCAGGGCAGAAGAAGTCACTGGGAAGCTAAAAGTGTTGGAGGGCCTCACAATCTTGTTCCAGCATACAGCAGTGTATATCCACCAAATAAAGATAATTACATCCAAACATGACCTGCAGCTTCATTCACTAAATAATAAAGTAACAAAGCAATGGAATGAAAGTGATCTCTGCATTCCACTCGTCAGCTATAGGACTTACAAATCCATTCATTAAAACTAGAAAATAAAATCAAAGATTCAAGAATAAAGCCTATCAAAACAACTTAAGGATCATAAGGCTCACCGAGTATGTGAAAGATGCAGATTTGATCTCTCTTGTCAAGCATTACTGTGAAGTTTGGCTAAGAAACAGAAGGGAGTTGTTACTGAAATGGCCTATATGTTACATACTACGAATAATGATCTTAATCTCCCTAGACATTTAATTTTTAGATGTCTGGATTTCAATGATTTGGAACTAGTGCTTAGATATGCTATGGAGAAAGGCAGCAGTCTTCAAATGGGGAACTACTGGTAAGCAAATGGTTCTATTTTTCTGCACATTCAGAGACCTAGACAAGAAAGTTAATCTTAAGGTTTTCTGCTACACTTTCCAACTCAAAAGGTGACTAATATTTGCTATTTTATATGCCAGGGGAAGTAGAGTAGTTTCTGAGAGTTTCATTGTATGCAGGGATGGCACAAGGTCTACCTAGTACTGGCAAAACAGGAAAGAAGAGAAACAAATTGTTGTTAGGTTTGCCTAACAAGGAACCATTAGACAGGAGAGTGGGTGATTTGCCTGCCAAATTTCTAGTATCTAAGCATGTGAAACAAATTTTGCCAAAATAGAACCTTTTTCCCTATAACAAGCAACCATTTTATTTATTTATTTATTTATTTATTTGACATTTTTTGGCCAAGTTAGTTCGACTGAACTGTTGCCCTTCTCCAGCAGAGGCCCATGGAGAAAAGCTCCTCAATGACACACTGAACAGTAAATACAGAATATAAAATAGTACAATAATTAGTAGTAAAACCATAGTTCATAACTTAAAATGTAGTCTTTTGATTTGCAAGTTGTTGAGCCATTAGCAAGCCTATGCCCAGTCAGTCCAGAACCTGATGATTCTGAAGTTGGATGTTCTACTCCTGAAGTAGCAATTGATAAAACAGAAAGCATGACAGGGCTCAGTAAAATCTTATATGAACCCAGTTAATGACCAGGAGGAAAAGGGGGCATATTCAGCTACTTGAACATGATAAGAATGCTTAAACAAGCTGTTGTAAGAGTCTTAGACGTGCAAGGAAAGGTTTGGCTCTAAACATTATAAATCTTGTGTCATATTGCTGGAGGCCTTTTCATTGTGGGGGCATACTAATGGTAGTTGGATTGGTGCTATGTTGTGTTCTTAATGCTTTGCTTAAACTTACAACCTACTGTTTACACTTTATGATGTGGAAGTTCAACAGTAACAATAACTTTTTTCCTTTTTTACCTCTGTTCAGATGACACACACACACACACACACACATATCTATCTATCTCTCTCTCTCTCTCTCTATATATATATATATATATATATATATATATATGGGTCTACTTCTATTCACTGACAGCCCATTTCACTGAAACCCATTTCACTGACAGCTCATTTCATTGACAAAAGTATTCATGGGTAAAACCTGGGGTTTGCCCCCTTCCCACTGTTGTGCGACTGTGGAGTTGTTATATATAGTTGGGGGTGTGGGGCACAGCCCCCACATTAGTGTGGGGCGTAGCCCCCCACCTAGAATGTTTGTCAATGAAATGAGCTGTCAACGGAATGGGTTTCAGTGAAATGGGCTGTCAGCGAATAGAAGTAGACCCATATATATATATATATATATATATATATATATATATATATATATATATATTTTTTTTTTTTTTTAATTTATATACAGTGTAAATTGAAACATTTCTTTCCTCTCAAGAGGCATGCTATACATAACATAAAAACAAAACAGTTGTATCTTCTCTGTTCCCTTCCCTCACCTCCCATGCTTGTTTGCCTCTGAATTGCTAAAAGTCTGTATTAACTGTTTTTTTTCTCAATTATACAAGTTAATTACTGTCTACCTGCTATTGTATATGTCCTCATAATCTAAAAATTAATTGGGGTTAGGCTTGATAACTGATAGTATGTTCTGATTCTATGTTTTACACAAATAAAATGTGATAGGCATTGGTGAGGTACACTGCATAAAGCATCACCATATAACATATATGCTATAAGCCTGATAACTGATAGTAGGTTCTGATTCTATGTTTTACACAAATGAAATGTGATAGGCATTCGTGAGGTGCACTGCATAATGCATCACCATACAATATATATGTTATAAGCTTGATAACTGATAGTAGGTTCTGATTATATGTTTTACACAAATAAAATGTGATAGGCATTGGTGAGGTGCACTGCATAATGCATCACCATACAATATATATGTTATAAGCTTGATAACTGATAGTAGGTTCTGATTATATGTTTTACACAAATAAAATGTGATAGGCATTGGTGAGGTGCACTGCATAAGATATCACCATATAACATATATGTTATAAGCTTGATAACTGATAGTAGGTTCTGATTATATGTTTTACACAAATAAAATGTGACAGGCATTGGTGAGGTGCACTGCATAAGGCATCACCATATAACATATATGTTATAAGCTTGATAAGTGATAGTAGGTTCTGATTATATGTTTTACACAAATGAAATGTGATAGGCATTGGTGAGGTGCACTGCACAAGGCATCACCATATAACATATATGTTATAAGCTTGATAACTGATAGTAGATTCTGATTCTATGTTTTACACAAATTAAATGTGATAGGCATTGGTGAGGTGCACTGCACAAGGCATCACCATATAACATATATGTTATAAGCTTGATAACTGATAGCAGTTTCTGATTCTATGTTTTACACAAATGAAATGTGATAGGCATTGTTGAGGTGCACTGCATAAGGCATCACCATATAACATATATGTTATAACTGCATAAGGCATCACCATATAACATATATGTTATAACTGCATAAGGCAGTTATAACATATATGTTATAACTGCATAAGGCATCACCATATAACATATATGTTATAACTGCATAAGGCATCACCATATAACGTACATGTTATAACTGCATAAGGCATCACCATATAACATGTATGTTATAACTGCATAAGGCATCACCATATAATATGTATGTTATAACTGCATAAGGCATCACCATATAACATGTATGTTATAAGAGAGGAGGGGGAGGGAAATTACATCAATGAGTTAAGTGCTACCAGTGGGGTTTGTTACAAAATGTACTGAATCTGGAGGGGACAACCAGTTGGGGATTAGGAATTAAAAGGGTCGAAGAGTGGGAAGTTGGAAGATCCATTGTATACAGTCCTGTCCTTGATAAAGTGCTTTAGTATAGAATAATATTTTTTGTTTGCTCTTAGCAGTTTTAACACCTCTACACTCTCATGTGTTTGTGCATTTATGCACTAAAACAGCTGCACAAATACCAGGGAAGTTCACGCACCAAGACTAGCCTTGAATTAGTGACAACTAATCAGCTGACAGATACAAAATGCACCTCATGGACTGTCAAAGGGATTTCTATAGCACTTAAAGCAAATTTCATTCTGAACAGGATTAGTAGAGCAAATGCCATGATCATTTTGCTTCAACAGACAAAACTTAAGAGGAAGAATGAGCAGAAGGTTTACAGAAGATGGAAAGGGGATGAGGTCTTTTCTTGTACCTCACTCCCTCAGACATGGGTAGCTGTGGTGACTTATCAGTCATTAGGGAGGACGTTCCTAAAATCTGTAAAAAATGCTCTAGGTAGATGGACTGTACTAACTACAAACCCCATGGGGATTAGCCATGATAGGGAATTTCTATGACACAAACAAAGATAACTCATTACCATTAAAAGAACTTTTAAAAACATTACAAGAATGCTATAACAGCCACCATAAGCTGTTGGTTTGCGGCAATTTTAATGTTGCATTAGATCACTCAGTAGATAGGATGCTTGCAGGCAGTGCTACATTTCCAACTGAAGGAAAGAACTTAGTCGTTTAATTGAAGAATGTTAACTTCTGGATGTATTGAGAGTTTTACAATCTGCAGTTCAGGATTACTCCTACACAGCACTGAGACACACCAGTAGAACTGATTATTGGTTTATCAACACAGCTTTCATGCATATGGTACAGGATACTGTCATTTACCCGGATGGAATGTCTGGTCATTCCATGTTGGTGGCAGTACTGAGTAGTCAATATGGGGTTACACTTGTCAGACATTGGGCTATGGATCTGCTATTGTTAATGGGAAGGATAACTTGTCCTTTCTAGACAATAAACATGCCCTATAATGAAAAAGAATTCAAAATGGACAGAGGTCAGTATTTGAGAGGTGGGCTGATTTCAAAAAGGAGTACAAAAAATATTCTGGTATCTCAGGCAGCATCTGTCATGAGCGAAAGACAATAGGTTAAGAGACTGATGCAAGACTGAAGCATCTAGAAATTAGTTACAAAGCTAGCAGACGTAAAGAGGATCATATGCAGTAGGAAATAAAGCAGACAAAATCAGAATGTAGACAGTTGCAATATCAATACATCTCGGAAAGAAGGGAAAGAACGAAGCTTTCTACTGGGATAAAGGTATCACATCTCTGAAGGTCTTAGCAACAAACTGCAAACAGGGAGCACAGGAGATGTTTGTCTTGGCTCTTAAGAACAGGGAGGATGTACTGAGTACATATCCTCAATAAACAGCACATATTATAGCCAACAAATATGCCAAAACAGTTGGGACTCAGGGTTTCCTCAAGAAAAGTTAGAGTGAAATGTTATCTTGGCTGGGGGTACCTAAAATACAAGACAATATGGTCACTTTTCTGAAAAAGCCAATCACGCTGCAAGAGGTGGAGGATTTTATTTATTTTTATTTATTTTACATTTGTTAACCGGGATAGTCCGACTGGATATATGTCCATTTTCAGCGGAGGCCCGGGGAGAAAAGCTCCCAAAGTAAAAAAACATCATTACATATCTCAAAAACATCATTACATGTCACATATCTCGAACAGCGTAATGAAATATTTGGTGAAGAAACATTTAGACATTAATAGTATATTTACAGAAGAATATCAAGACAATCCATACACATAGCATCTATACAAAATCTAGAGAAAGAATTAGCCAGGCTTGATACAGTAGCAAGTCCGATTTGACCCCAGGTGTAGTTTGAGTTTAGCTTTGAACTGACCTAGAGAAGAGAGTGAGGTAATCTCAGGAGGTAGTAGGTTCCATTTTCTGCCTACAGAGTTAGTAAAGAGAGAGTCACCGGCTAAGTTATTAGATTTACATGTCTGGATAAGGAGTCTACTGGAAGAACGCAGTGATCTAGGGTTGTTATAAATAGTAACCAGGTTTTTGAGTGCAGGGGTGTTTTCAGGATTGTATAACATTTTGTGTGTCATAACTAGTTGGTTATACAGTATTAGACTAGGTAGTTGGAGCCATCCAAGCCAAGATAGGTTAATGCAGTGATGTGTCCTGAAAGGAAATCCAGTAGCAAACCTGGCGATGTGATTGTAACAGATTGTGATTTTATTCAGGACAGTCTTACTAGTATTATGGAGAAGAGGGGATGCGTACAGGAGAGTAGAGAGAAGATAAGATCGAGCAATGGCAACTTTAGCTGGGGGAGTCAGAAAGCTTTTTATTCTATACAATTAACCTAGGTTTTTATTGATGGTTTTGATCAATTGATTGACATGTAGGTCAAATTTTAAATTATTGTCGATGGTGACACTTAGTAGTTTTGTGGAATGGTCTGGCAAAATTATTGTGCCATCCTTTGCTTTGACTGTAAGGTTAATGCCGCTAGACCTTTGTGTTGGAAGGAATAACAGCATTTTAGTCTTTTTGGGATTCAGTATCAGGCAACGATTTGAGAGCCAGTTTTCTATTGTGTTAAAGGGAGACTGGGTAGTTAACTGTAACTCTGTAGGAGATGTTCCTGAGAAAATTAGTGTGGAATCATCTGCATATTGGATACAGCTGACTTTAGGAATGACAGTGTTCAAATCATTGATGAAGATAGAGAATAACAATGGGTCTAATATAGATCCTTGTGGTACACCCAGGGTGTTAGGTAACAGGGTGGAGAGTTTGGTCTGCCATAGCACGGCCTGTTTTCTACCACTTAGGTATGAATTAAACCATTGTAGGGCTTTAGGATCTAGACAAAGAGATTGTAGGGTATTGATTAACAGTTGGTGATCCACCATATCGAATGCTTTGGACAGATCCAAAAATAGAGCTGAGGAAATAAGGTTATTATTGCGGTGGAGATTTATGGTGTTGGAGAAGACAAGTAGGGCTGAAGTAGTGCTATGGTGAGGTCTGAAGCCATGCTGGGTATCTGCCATTAGGTGGTTGTTAATTAGGTGTTGCATAAACTGTTTTTGAATACATTTTTCCATAATCTTTGCTAGAGGAGAGAGTATAGCAATAGGCCTGTAATTGGAGAGTTCTGTAGAACTGCCTCCTTTATGAAGAGGGATTACGAGGATATTTTCCAGATATCAGGAATATTTGCTTCTGTTAGAGTGCGATTGATAAGTAGTGACACTGGGTAGGCAATGGCGTCGGCTGATATTTGCAGGTATTCAGCTGGAAGTTGGTCAGCTGAGAGAGTTGTGGGTTTTAGTTTTCTGATTAAGGTGCGGATAAATGATGTAGCAACAGGTTGGAAGCTAAAAGAAGGTTTATTTATAAGGGTAGAGCTACCTGGACTATGAGAACTAAGAGGCAGTTGGTTGGCTAGGGCTTGGATAGTCTCAGTAAAGAATCTGTTAAAACTGTCAGAGACTACTTCTGGTGGTTTATCGATATAGGCATCTGGGACAGGGGTATTAGAGTGACCAGGGTGGCGAAGATTATTTAACCCTGCCAGAACTTTTGAGGGTGATTTTGATTTTCTATTTGTAGCCTGTGGTAGTATTGTTTTTTGTCAAGTAGTGTGTGTTTTTTAGTTTCATTCCTAAGTTGTCTGTATTTAATTTGATCATGTGGAAGTTTAGTAGTTCGCCATAAAGCTCAAGCTTTATTTCTGAGATTAATTTTAAGCCTGGTCTCTTTTGAAAGCCAAGGAGCAGCTACTGCCTTGGTTTTCTTTGAGCAAGTAGGGGCATGAAAGTTAAGAATCTCAAGGAATTTGTTGTTAAAATTTAAAAGTTAAAATGCTATAGATATGTTGACAGCAGGTAAAGTCATAGGGTTTTATGGTTTTACAACTGCTTTTTTTAAAGACTTTTAAGAAGCAGTTAAGGCTGGCACTGTTAAAAATATACCAGCACTTGATTCAGGAGGGGAACTTTCCAGAGGAAATATTGAAGGCTAATGTGTTCATGACTTCTAAATCGAAAAAAAAAAAAAAAAAGAATCCTCACAGTGCTGAGAATTAAAGATCCATCTCTCTTCTGCAGAATGACATTAAGATTTTTGCCAAAATCCTACCAGGGAGACCGCAAAAGGTTCTTCCTTTATTGATTGAAAACAACCATTTAGGTTTCTAAAGGGAAGACAAGGATGGCCAGATGCAGTTAGACTGTGGCTTAATACACAAAAGTACTGTAAGCAAAATAAGTTGAAGGCTGAAGCCTTATTAGTGGACTTTCAAAAAATGGTTGGCTCGACAGAATGGCCCTTCCTATGGCAGGTGTTAGAACATTATGGCTTCCCACACACCTTCATGGGTGTAAGCTTCTCTTTCAGAACCCGACAGTCCAGTTATGGGTACACTATCATGAACAATTAGATTAAAGAGAGGTATGCAACAAGGATGTCTATTGTCACCTTTGTTAACTGAGCTCGCGGTATCTGTAGTTGATACATTTCTGCAATAAAAATTTGAAAACATCAGTATAGGGAAAGGCAACCAGCTATTTCATCTAGCTGTATTGTTTGCAGTTGATGGTATAATCTGGCTTAATGACCAATCGAGTCAAGTCAGACCACTGTTTCCAGCAATAGAAGGACTCTTAGTACTCAAGGGTTTGAAAGTTAATTTAGCTAAATTATACCCTATGCACTGCAGTGGTGGTGCTGCGGTAGCATTGTCGCCTCACAGTAAGACGTTGTCCTGTTCAATTCTCAGCTAAAGCGTCTTCTGTGTGGAAACATGCGTGAATGGGCGTACCTTCGTTGAAGGTTGTGCGTCAGAGCTGGTAACTTGGAACGTAAAAATCTACTACCAATCATTAGCGGACCGAAGTTCCGCTGTGGTGACCCCTAACCGGGAAAAGCCGAAAGACACAACAACAACAACAACATCTTACAAGGAAGAGAGACATCAAACCTTTGTTAAGCACCCCCCTTGTCTAACAGCTTGTCAAGAAAGGTATCTGGGGATACTAATAAATGGCATGATAGGTAGAATCATAAAGGAGCATATAAAACTTACTATGGAGGAAGTGAGAAACAGTATTTTTGAGATGGCAAAGATTAAATCTTCCTTTCTGGAGCAAAATACAAACTATTAAAATGTGCATTCTGCCTAAGATACTGTTCCTCTCAAGACATCTTCCCCAAATTAATTTTTCATCTTATATCGACAAATTACAGAAATGTATTCTTGATTTTTTGTGAAACAGCAAACTACCTCAAATCAGTAGTAGGAAATTTTTAGGGAAACATTGGAGTCCTGGATTTGCACAGTTATAGTATGGCTGTGATGGGATGTTTTATATTAGGGCAAGGCAAGAAAATAAACAGTATGACTTCAATATGAGATGTTAAGGTTTATGAATATCCCAGACATAAGATATATCCCCTCTTACAAGGTCTGTGATCTGGGCGGGAACTCATTTTTGGTTTGAAAGGCAGTTAAGTAGGTAAAGTTTCTAAAAGCTCCCAAATAAAAATAAGAGGGTAAGCCTTTTTGTTGGTAGAATTGATGGGCATCAGATATAAAGGATATTTTGGATGTTAAGGCTGGTCAAGTACTCCAGTCATGTAGTATAAAGCAAAGGTTCCCTACATTAACATCCATTTGGTGGCAATATTTGCAACTATGCTCAGTTATTCATACATCAGTCATAGAGAGCTAGAAGGGGTTTGGGATGTATGAGTGTTTTCACTTTTTGCAAAAGGTGAAAAAGGGATAGCACATAACATACCTAAGTTGGCATGGTTACACAGTAACATGATAGATAATCCCAGAGTGCATTTAGTTGAGTTATGGTAAGTTTGGAATTAAATGTTACATAGTCCTCTCTCATTATGTTTGGGGCTATTAAAGTATAAAGACTGGCTAGAACTAGCATGCAACTCTATTTCCAAAATGTCACAAAAATGGCAGCTCACTTCAGTACAACTCTTTAAAAGAGGATGGGCAAGGGATGCTTAATGCTGACATTGTCAGGAAGAGGCGACAAGTTACGCTCACCAAATTTGGTATTGCACCAACATTCACAGGTGGTTGAAGCGCACTTTTGGATGTTTGGCTTCTTTCTCAGAACAAATGCAGTGGGGAAAATAGAATTACTGTGTGTACATATGGTTAGTCCTATCTTTTTTGCCGTTTTTTCAACACTGGAAACATCTTCCAGTGGATCTGACAAAAAGCCTGCTTAAACTAAGTCATAATCTCTGTAAAATAAGGCAGCTAAAACTGATATGGGTAAATGGGAATGGATAATGGTGCATCTTTTATTGTGTTGTAAAGTGACAAATGTCTTTTTCATTATGTCTATGCATCGATGTTCTGTTTTTACATAAGCTAATTTACTATTAGAGCTGTTGACAAAAGGTTTATTCATAAATAGTTGGCAATCTATACTGGATAGTATATAGAATCATCTAATGATCTCATCATAGTTTAGACAACATGAAGTTAACACTGTTTTGTATTTGGTTCTATGTTATAAATTCAAGTGAAACTGTTTTATATAAAGCATGTTGGTCCATTTTTATAGCTGAAGACTTAAGTTATTGTTACCTGTTTTGTGATGATATTTCAATGTTTTTCAATTGTTTTTTATATATATTTATATATATATATATATATATATATATATATAATTTTCAGAGACTGCAAAAGTTTTAAATTAAAGTGCTCTTTTAATTAAGAAATAAAATATCAATATAAAATATTCTGTATTTTCTTTGCAACTTTAAGGAAATAAACAAACACATATATATAGATCATTATCAGCTGAATTCATAGCAATGAAAGGAACTTTATTAATTTGTCATATACCTGCAAGGCACTTGTATTAATTTAAAGCAATGAGACACATTTTTATCATCTTTCAAATTTGTCCTCAGTCTCTTCATTAAATAACAGTCTTGTACACAAGATCAGTTTAAAAGGTAACAAATCTAAAGTCCCAAACTGGTTAGTATAATTTTATAATGCAGAAATGTATTTACTATTGTTTTTGCAACATACACAGCAAAATACTTATTTCATTGCCCAACAGTACATTTGTACATTCTGTGCCACAGTACTCAAGTCAAGGGACAAATGATTAGATTGTCTAGGATGATTACTGACGATGACAAGTTTAATAGTGAAATAGATAATTTGCACCAGATGTTTGTAGAAAGAGATTATCCATACGAATTATTGCTAAATATTAGAAAGGAAATAACTACAAGAAGATATTTGGATTACAAGCCCATTTTAAAATACGGAATGGTTAATCAAAACAAAACAAAAACTTTAAACACTAATAAATTCAAATCAATGATTTTACCATACAGTGACTACACTCCCACTTTTATAAGTATTATGAGGGAAGTATGGGACAAGGTGTTCTTTAATGAGACCGAAACTACACAGGTTTTGGGAAGTTTTCCTACTGTAGTGTACAGTAGAGGTAAAAACCTAAAAAATTACTTTGAACAAGAAACTCTGTATAGGGAGTCCAAAATGAGGAAGTGTGGATTCTGCAGGTGGTGTAGATATATTATGGATGGTACGAATTTAAGCATAAAGGGTTACAAAAGAAGTATTAGATGTCCAGGACATGTAAATTGTAACACCAAGTTAGTTATTTACGTCGCGACATGCTTATCCTGCCAAGCTTTTTATATTGGTAAGACGATAAGAAAATTAAAAGACAGGATAGGAGAGCATATCAGGGACATCAAAAATAAGAAAGAAACTAATTCTTTGTATACGCATAGTTTAAATTGTAAGGATTTCAAAAAATTTTTGTTCTTTGTCATTGATAGGATTCCTCAAAACATGGAGAAAGAGGGTGACATCAATGCTTTATTAGAGCACAAGGAATGCCTTTGGCAATTAAGGTTAAACGCATGTAGTAAGCCAGGTATTAACGAAAACATCTCTATAGTTAGTCACTTAAAATTAAATTCATATAATATTTAATAGGAGGTAGTATTCAACAAACATTTTTAAACACACTAAAATCAAATTTGTTATTAATCATAATTTTACAAAGTATTTATTTATTATATTTATATAAGTAATTTAGTATTAATATTTATACTTATATTTATTTATTATTTATAAATACATTATTTATTATATTACATTATAGAAACTTACAATTTTCAAAGCACAATAGGTTTTTATAACACAGGTTAAGCAGTTATAGATAGTTATTTATTAGTAAATTATTATGATTATTCACTAGTGTTTCAATAGTTTGTATTTTTTTTTTGTATAAGAGTTTTTGTAAGTGGTTTCTAACTGACTGTTATTGTATGTGTGTGTTTTATATATAATTATATTTTTATGTGAATATTTTAAAGTTTGTCTTTTTAAGAAGTCCGGTTGTTTTAGATGAAATTGAATATTTAGAAAACCAATTTAATTGATTAATTAATTGTTCAACTAAAAGGAATACACAAATTACTTGATTGTTTAGGGTATATAAATCAGCTGTTTATAGAATTTATTCAACTCTGATGAAACCCGTATGTTAGCGGGTGAAAGCGCTCAGTTTGTTTTTTCTGGATGGCCATTAAACCTGTTCTTGCATTCGTGACGTGTTGTTTTTTCTAATTTACCAGTTCCGTTATCTTAGTTTGTTACTGTTTATATAATAACTCCTTCTCTTCATCATCAGCTTTTTCAGTTCTGGCTGCAGTTTCTCGACTGACCTCACTGCCCATTTCTTCTTTCAGAACATCTTTTTTTCCTCTAGCTCCCCATCCGTCAGTGTAAGAGGGTGAAGTCACATACCAGTATTACACAATTTAATTTGAAAGAGTAGTTTTAAACACTAAGCAATACACCATTTTATCAGTGCAACAAGGAATGACCACAGGAGATTCGCAAAGAAAAGAACCATTGTGAGATCTCCCTGCATGTGCTTGTTGACATGTTCTGTCTTCTACAAAGACTATTATATAGGTTAATAAATGATGGAAAGAAAACTAAAAAAATCACATAAACGACATCTTTCAAGCTTGTGAATAACAGACTTTTCAGTGATATGTAAATGACAACAAAAAGCACTGTGCAAACATACCTTTAACCTAGTCAACACTGATCAACTATTAATGCATGTGAATGCATACATTAGTAGTCCATACAACATGTTGAAGCAAGACTTACCTAACAAGGTTCTGTGAAATTAATTATATAATGCTATGATTTAATTATTTATTTAGTTTCGTTTTACAACTGTTTGTCAAATGAGTCATCGAATAGTTTTTTTTTTTTTTTATTTTATGATTTACTGACCTCCTGGTACTTGCTCCATGAAGATTTTAATATAGCCATCTTCAGAGACAGATCCAAGATATTGGACAATGTTACGATGTTTGAGATACTTGTGCAGTGCTATTTCTTCATGTAAAGGCTGAGAATACCTGTTCAAAAATAAGATAACTCACTGAGAAATTCCGATAGTAATGCAGTATTCTTTTTTCCAAATGCAAGCAATAGACATGGAGTGGTAGTGCAAGGGACAGCACACAATCCAATAACTGAATACATACTAACTTTCTGTGATAATATAAAGCTCAAATGATAAAGGCTTTCTTTAGCAAGTGCAACCACCACTACCACCACCCTAGTTCAAGAAGATGCTGTCTAAGAATAAAAAAAAGAGAGGTCCCAGCACTGGATGAACACCTTCTTCTGTTTGAGCAAACAAATAAGACAACTTGTATAATCCTTTAAAGACAACTTAAAAAAAAATTAGCAACCATAGCTAAGGATAACCATAACACATTCTTAAGCTATATATACAACCTAAAAGGTAAGACTCAGACGTGTGCTGAACTAACTGTGGATGGCATCACACACACTGATCCTGTGAAAATAGCTTACCTATTAGCTGATGGGTTTGGCAAACCTTTCACCCCCGCATCCTCTCCAAACATTCCACAAAGCATTCCCTCTACATCTCCCCCACCTTACGTCTCCAAAGAGTAAGTCATTAAAGCTCTCTCCAAGGCCAAAAACACAGCCTCTGTGGGACTGGATGGCATCCCAGGCTGTGTTTTAAATGGTCTAATACATGGTTAGCAACTCCATTAGATACTCTGTTCAACCACAGCCTAAGTACTGGTTTTGTCCCTGCTGATTGGAAAACAGCAACCGTCATCCCCCTTCATAAAGGGGGTACAGCAACAGACCCTGGGAACTACACACCCATAAGCTTATCCAGCCTTATCTGTAAGGTCATGGAATGAATCATCATTAACGTTATAAATAAGGATATAGGTAACCTCCAAACCCTTGGTCTGACACAGTTTGGTTTTGTCAAAGGCAGGTCATGCCTGTTACACCTGGTATACTTCTTTGAAAACATCACCAGAGCCATAGACAAAGGCAAATCTCTCCATACAATCTATCTTGACTTAGCCAAGGCCTTTGACACAATCTCACATTCAGCCATTATTGATAAACTCTCCCAGTTGAATATCATCCCTTATGTTGTCAGATGGGTTGCTAACTGGATCACCGACAGATCACACTCAGTCAGAGTTTGGGACTTTACCTCAACCAGCAGACTTATCACTAGTGGGGGTCCACAGGGGTCAGTGCTAGGCCCCCTACTGCTAGGAATACACTTCTCAGAAGTTCAGGACAAAACAGAGGGGCTTGTGGCTGACTATGTTTGCTGACAACTGCAAATTAGGTGCAATCACTGAATCCCCAAACAATGTCAAAATACTTCAAGAGGGACTTACACAAAACAATGATTGGTGCCAAAGCCATGGACTCAAACTCAATGCAAAAAAATGCATTATCATCCCCTTTGGTAAAAACGATATCCATATCCCTGCAGATATCACATAAATAATATTACCTACGTAACAACTTAGGAGTGACAGACTTGAGAATGTAAGTTGAGTGTAGCCTAAACTTTGACGACCATGTGTCTATTGTAGTAAGGAAGGCAATCTATGTCTCACACCTCATTAGCAACGGCATTGCCTAAAGAGTGAAAGAGGTCATAACACCCCTGTACTCAACCTTCCGCAGGCCAATAATTGAGTACAATGCTGCCTTTGGCATGTACCTTACCAGCCACCTGCAGCAACTTGAGACACCTCAGAGATTTCTAACCAAGAAAATTCAGGACCTCCAGCACATGTCATACACTGACAGACTGAAGTCACTGTCACTGTACTCAGTAGCACCTGGCCTACAGAGCAATCTTGGATCCATACTTAATAGAAATGTTGCATATCTACAAATAATATGGGACAAGGGTCACCCACTCCAGGGACCTTAACTCATTCACTCCAATGGAGAGAAAGCTGAGAAAGTTTGCACTATAACTTCCAATGGGTGGGGCCTAAGCCTTTTGACAGAATCAAATTATGTCCTCACATTTCAAACAAATGTTCATATCTCTGGAACCATAGTGGTTATGAAAGAAGTATAAATGGCAAACTCTACAGCACAAACTATTTTTATAATTTTATAGTGGTAGTAGTCTTTAGGTTCTAGGTCTTAAACCAATTTGTATAAGTCACAGTAAACACAGTAACAATTACATGTAGTATTTTGTAAACAACTTACAATATCTCAGCAAACACTCAAGTTACACACATATTGTCAGCATCATTTTATTCGTTTAGCTTTGAGCTTTCGAATGAGGCTAAGGAGTTCTGTCTGTGTTACTTGGTTGTTGAGATATTTAGAAAAATGTGAAAATTATATCTGTATATATTAATATCATAAAAACAACAGTTAATATCTATTTACCTGCACTAGAGAGAGGTCAAATATTAATGCAGTTGTTTGCCACTGTGAAAGCTTTAAGATGAAATCTTTTAAAACCTTGTACATAGCATGGTTTTGAAATTATTGATGCAAATATGAACAAGCAATACTTGATGCCTAGAGGCGTCATTAGGAGTTAATTGCAGATGCACCTGGAGCTGTCACTCGGATGTAATGACCTGTGGCATAACTAGGGCCTGCTGGAGAAACATGTCTCTCAGAGGCTGCCACTTCTTTGGAATAAGCTACTAGTTCACATCAAACAAAGCCCCTCTATGACCCTATTTAAGCGCAGCCTGGATGACTGGATGGGAAATCATAAATTCCTGCCGGGGATTTCACCTATGACCCTCCTAGATATGGGCACTCATTACTAACTAAGATCTTGAGTTTAAGCAAGATCCTTTATATTGGGTTTCGCTAGTATTATATTGGGCATACACAGCTAGGATTACTGACACCTTTGGGTCAACAGCCCAGTAACCATCTATAAACCTATGACATATTGCAGTCTGCCTTAGAAGTTACAGATTAAACCTGAGGTTTTCTAAACAAATCAAGACCGTGTCAGCAGAATTACATCTTTTTTTGTACTGTTGTTTCCCCTTGCTTCTCCCAAATCTGCAAGCTGTATTCTGGATAAAATTTGCACCTGGATCACTATACCTCAAGGGAAGGTATGTAAGAGACAATTTGCCAAGTATACATGACAAAAGCAGGCAAAACTTTAAAAAAATCAGACCTTTAGCTTTACAGCTGCTTAAATGCTAGGAGAATTGATCAACTGCATAGCAGATTTTGAGAAAGAAGTTGCTCCCCTCAATTTAAATAGTAGGAGACACGATCCTAGTGACACACCAAAGGTTGTCTAGGAGCAGATGCTAGCTGAGATTTAAAAAGGTAATACTAAGCTAGGTAATTTCATAAATCAGGTGCATAAAGGGATGCTGAATTTACTGAAGGACTTAACATTTGGATACCACTAAAGGAGATAAAAACTGTGGTGGAAGAAGGAAAGCAACCTGACAAGAATGACAGTTTATATAAAATATACCAGTGATAAGGCTCACAGATACAAAGAGGAGTAGACTGATTGGTATTAATGAAAGAAAGTTGGTGGCTTAGGTTGGTCCAGTCTTTCCACATTACAATGGGCAGAGTTCATAATACTTTTAGCCAGGGTTAGTGGTTTCAGTTATACATCCTTGGCACTGGTTTGCATATTTTGAGCATTATTATCTGAAGAAAGAAGTCAGGGGCCTGGTTGGGAGGCCTGATAAGAGTTGTAATGTATGAGAAAAAAAATGAAAGTGAAAAAAACAGCCAGAAAATATCACGGCTCCTAGTAATAATACGTAAGTGTTGGTTTCTTCATTACTTACAGATCTTTAAATGCCAACCCACAAAGTACACTGAAAACCAAAGTCAACCCACAAGTGTACCAAAAGCCATTAGCAATTTTTCCATTAGAAAAGGCTTTCAATCGAAAAGAAGGAGCCTACAGGTGCAAGCAATTAATAATTAGATGTTTGAACACTGTGTTCTAAATTAAATTTACAAAGATTCTTTCATTCATCTGCAAAGTCATTTTTTTTTAATTATCAACTGTTTTACTTGTAGACTAGCAGTCTGCAGGTGCATGTGATTAATCATAGGAGACCTGAACACTGTCTAATTTGTGAAATGTACCAGGTACATTGTAATTACCATTTAAAATTACACTGACTAGCTGTTCAGTGAAAAATAAATGAAGTTTGAAACTGAGGGAAGTGAAAAAGTCATACAAGTAATTGCCTCCCCAATACTCTTAATACTTTGATACATTTACTATAACAGTCCACATTTTAATTTAGTTTATTTACTTAAAGGAACTTTTTCATAGGGCTAAAAGTTAATGTTTACTAAAAGCATGTGAGCTGTTTTTTCACATCTAGGAGGAGAACAGACAGCAATTAGCGTAAGTTGAACATAGGCTCTAGCATATGCTTAATATAGGTAACCTTAATTTTAGAATAGGTAATACCTGTGAATGCTGCCATTGATTTAGGACAATTACTGCTATCTGGAAAGGTACACTTTGTTTTTTGAATGTGTACATAGTTTTGTGCACTTGTTATAAATGAAAATGAGATGGGGGTTCTGAAAACTATTTAGTGTTTTGCTTAAGTGTTTTCATTGAAGTAAAACGTCTTGAAAAACATGGTTCAAATGGAGATGAAGGGAAGCAATTACATATGAGGTCACCTTGCCAAACATTACTGTGCCCATGTATGCTAAAAGTTGGAAATATGCATCCAATGGAATGGTCATATATAATGGCTATGGTGTCCATATTATCATGGAATGTAAATGGCCTTACAGGTATAGAGAAAAAGCAGACTGTTGAGTTATATTCATAAGTGTAGAGTACAAATAGCAATGTGAAGGAACCAGTTCTGGATAAAATGAGCATATTATTTTGACAAAGAAAAGATTGCATGGTAGACATTCAACATAATATCAGGGACAAAGTAAAAAAAAGAGTAATAAAACTGTTTTTTAAATGGGACACCAACAGTGACAGAAGAGGAAGAAAGACAATAATGGGATTTTTGGTAGCAAAGGCTTATTGGCAAGGGAGGAGAAATACACTGAAATTCATTTATATTCCACATAAAGTTCCTATTATGGAGCAGTAAGAGAATTTTGGGAGAACTAATAAGTTTTCAGTGGGGGATATTATTTATGGGGGTGACTACAGTATACTTTACAATAGTAAAGATGTATCTAGGGGACCTAAAAAGGAAAGTGCAACAAAAGAAGATGGACTTATGAAGGAATATATGAGAACATTTGGTACTGAGGATGTGAATTCAGTAGTAGGAACTCAGACAGAATTTACACATTATTTTTCAAGGCATAATAACTAGGCTGGCCTAAATAAAAATGTGCTCATGACTATATGTAATTAATAGAAAGCTTTAATATGCATCCCATAACACTTTCAGATCATACAACAATAAAAACTAAGATAAAGATGCAGGGAAATGAAGAAATATGAGACACTGGCACTCTCCCACGTGTCAGTTAAAAAGAGAACAATTTAAGGAATGGGTAGTGGTAATGATTTGAGAGTTATTAAAAAAGATATGCACTTCTTCAGAAGGTATAGATAATGAATTGAATAAAATTAAAATGAAGTTTAAATCATGGTAGAAATAAGAAAGAAAGACGTGTGGAATGGTAACAGGAATTATTTAGAGGAGCTGACAAAGGTTAAAGTATTGCAGAATAAATGAATTCCCACAGACCAAAAGGAGGAGCAACTGTAGAGTGCTAAAAGGAAAATAAGCCAGTATTTTGATAATATACATTAGTTTATAAAAAAAGATGGTGTTACAAAATTATTTTTGAGAACAACTCCAAAGCGATAAAATTATTTTTGAGAACAACTCCAAAGCATGCAACAAATTCCAGAAGATTTTGTCTTGGAAGTGTTTTTTTTATGGGTATGTTTATACCCAAGCAGACTTCTGAGGATTTTTCCTCAGGTAGATAGCAAATGCTTAATGTGTGAAAGGAAAGAAAGAGGTAATTAGGAACATATTTTGGGAATGCAACAAGGCAGAGGATTTTAAAAATTCACTACATAATACTGTGTCATAAAAGTTGGGAGGGCAAATGGTTGTAACTAAGGATGTGATTATTTTGAGCTGGCAAATGGGATCTGAATTGCCTGTGGAAGGCCTTATTATGTTTACTGCTACTGGCTGCCAAAAAAAAACCGATTCATTAAAATTGGAAATCCACATAACTTAAGTACTGAATACCGAAGATAAAAGGAATGGAAATGGGATCTTTAGAAAAGGAAGGAGCAAATTACATCAAAATAAAATTTTGTGAGAACACTGCATGCAGAATAATGCTTAGAAGGAGCACTACATGCAGAATAATGCTTAGAAGGAGGAAGCTGTTGTGAATAATAAAGCAAAATTCATCTGGTTCATATCAGAAAGTATGTGTAGATCAGCATCAGAAGTGAAGAGGTAAGGCTATGAATTATGTACAAGTAAAAGAGCATGACAGATGTTATAATTTTATTAAGGAGCGGTACTGTAGTATTTGTATGACTGTTATTTAACAATGATCAGGTTTAAGGATAGGATTTAAAAAAACATATTTGGTTTAATGCCATTGCTATCTGGCATTTAATTAACAGCATGTTAAAAGACTAATATTAATCATCATCATCAGTCCCCTTTGTCTCATTTTCTTCATGGGGTAGGGTGTTGCATCAACTGTTGCCCTCTCTCTCAGTTTAGTACTTCTCTCTCACCTTTTTCAACAGTCATGCTAGACTGTCGCAGGTCTTCTGTCACACAATCCATTCATCTCTTTGTTGGACGCCCTCATTTTTTTCTCTTGCCCTCTTCCTGCCTGTTTCAAATCTCTTGTCCACACAGCCTTCCCTTTTCCTGCACGTGTCCAAACCACTCTAGTCTGTTCTCTCCACCTGTCTCAGGCACTTCATCTCCATCACCTCTGGATTCCTTAACTGCTCTGCTTTCACTGCCCAAGTTTCTATACCATACAGTTGTACTGGTTGCACCACTGTTTTGTACACATTACATTTCAGCTTCTTTGCTATTCTTCTGTCATACACTGCCCCTGACACTCTGTACCAGTTGGTTGCAGAACCTCTAATTCTAGCTTTTATTTCCTCATTCAGACTTCCCTTCATGTCAACCATTCCTCCAAAGTACACAAAGCTATTAACTTGTTCTACTATTTTCCCTTCTATCTCAATTCTTAGCTTCTTTTGATTTACCCCATTTACTGACCTTACAACTGTCTTATTTGTACTCAGTTCAGTTTTATCCTAAGTACCTTCATTTTTTTGTTCCATTCCCCTATCCATTGTTAAAGTTCTTGTTCAGAGTCTGCCTGTAATATCACATCATCTTCATAAAACGTTGTTGATCTATCCCCTTTGACCCATTTGCTAATCATCAGCAGTATGAACAGCACTGGGCTGAGAGCTGAAACCTGATGCACACCCACTCTCACTGGAAACTTGTCTTTGATTCTGAACACTGATCTTAATTGTGTTATTGGGTCCTTATACACAGCATGCACTAATTCTACCAATGTTTCTGAGACTTTGAACCATTAAAGGACTGCCCAAATAAGCTTTCTTGGGACAGTGTCATTTGATTTCTCCAAGTCTGGGAATGACCAGCTGGACACCTTCCTCATTTTTAGCTTCCTCTCAAATATCTGTTTCAGAGGATAACAGGCTGACACAAAAAGAGTGCATCTGACAATGGCATTATTAACATACAGACAGAGGGAAGGCAGCTGGTGATGTGGAGAATTAGAGAACAAACAGGGTGGGAGGGAGACGGAACACAAAGAAGGGAACTGTCAGGGAAGGAGTTAGAGAGGTATTCACAGTCCTAACAGCACACTTCTTGGTCAAGTGCCAGAAAAAGTGAGTCACTGCCATGACTGTTCTCATTACTGTGCCCTGCCAAAGATGTTCATGACGGCATGGCATGGCATGGCAACAGTGCAACAGTACAACACTGAAAGTCACATAAAAAGCATCTCCAGCTGGCCATTGCAGGCTACAAGCTGCCAATCCACCAACACCTCAGCTAACAACCATAAACTGTGACCCACTGGCAGAGTCACCATAGAAAATAATAGCATTCTCCCTCCAGTGAGCAACTGTCAGAAACCACTGGGGATGTCCCCATGTCAACCCCCACTACACCCAACAGGGATACTGGCCTAGAGGCAGATGGTGTGTTGGTAGTAGAAGGCTGGGGCAAATGGTAGGACTAGGACATATGCTATGACACTAGCACAGCACAGTCATTGCAGATGCTGCACAGAATGTTAACATAAATGGATACAAATACAATAAACATAAAAGAAAAAAAGTTTTTTTGATGATCACTCATACAGGCACTATTGGTGTACTATAAAGCTGCTAAATGTGCCACTACTCCACATCTGGCATTTCTGCTTAAGTACATAACATAAACTTGTTTGTTCCCATTGTATGATGTGGATGCAAAAGTTTTGTGTCACTATCTCCATGGCCAGAGGTGGGTTGAGTTGAGTCTACAGTGGTACAATGGGGATGCTGGATAAAAGATGCCATATGGGTGTCTGAAGTTGTGGCCTTGTGGACATATTGCATGGAAAATGGTCAAATACATTTCATCTGAACTTGGGCAGTACTACCACTTATATAACCCAAAATCCCTATGAGGGCACTGTGTTGTACCACAAGCAGAGAAGCAATTGTTGGCAACATATATAGCTAGCAGCAGGTACTCTGCTACACACCAAGTCACATAATGTGAAGATGTCACCAACATGGGCATATGGCGGGATGATGCACGGTAATATGCTGCCATGAGCTCCCCTCCAATGGCAACTGCTAGCATCATCATATTATGAAATATTTGTAGGCAGCAAACTTTCTTGCAAGCTTTACATTAATTACTAAATGGAAAACATACAAATAGAGGTAAGTGTCTGCAGAATGGGTCTTGTTTAATTTTTGATGCATCACTGCTGCTGTGTGTTGCTTTACGAGATACATGACAGTTTAACATTGCAGATAATATAATATATTAATGGGTATCCGCCTGGAAGTAGAAAATCCATTTCTCTTCACATGCTTCTGTTTTTATTCTGATGTTACCCCCCCCCCCCCCTTCAGCTTTCATCTATCATCTCCAAAACAAAGAACTTAAATTTGTGTTCTGGACCAGATGCAAGTCACATCCTATATTGGGCCTGTGGTATGTCCACAGTCAAGGGGAGTCATAATATGCATGTCACAACTGTAATCCTCCAAGGTGTATATGAAGGTAGCATGTTTGTCTTTGTGGCCGATACACATGCAGATAACATGAGCTGTCCCACATATAGCCATGTGTGACCATGTTTACTCCACGGGGTAATTTGACACACCTGTCCTATGTCAGTACAACACATGGTTAAACACCAGAAATAACACCGCTACATGGATGCCAGTCATACATGTGGGTAGTTTCTTCATCAGTCTTGCATCAGATAAGGCATCTTATCACACCTGTCAGTTGCAGGTATATTTCAGTATATTACATGACACCAGCCAAAACCTTACGTACATATGTCTTCATTACTCCACTTTGACATACCAAAAGGTAGTAAGCACCATAAAAATAAATTCTTCCAGGCAAAGCATGGCATACTTCATGAGCATTGTCACTGAATGCTTCATCATGATTTATCTGACCAGGACTTCAATACACATATTTGGCAGGAAGTTACAAAGGATATCAATGCTATTTTTTAGGCAAAACCGGGACTATGCACAAGTCTGAAAAAAAGTTTACCAATATGGTGGCCACATAACTGAATAAGGCCCTCTGAATGGCACAGCAGCAAAGCTCCAAGAAGAAAATCCACCAACAAAGTCACCTATGATAGACATGGAGGAGTTCCTGGCATCTCTGGAGGTCCAGACTTTTCTGGTATCCACAGTGGAATGAACCAAAGGTGGTGTAGTGCTTATAAGAAAAACTATTCAACCAACAAAATAAGCACCTGGGGGATCTTTCTCCAGCAGTGTATAAACAAGAAGTTTTTCTCCAGCAATGAATAAACCAAAATGTTTTTTCTCCAGCAGTTTATTGACAAAAAGTTTAGCGTTTTCGTCAATCCACAGTTGACTTCTTCAGAACGTTGAATCATACAAAGATACCAGTTTAAATACATGGCCCGCAAGAATGATTGGTTAAAATCTGTCCAATAGAATTTAAAACTAAGTAATACATAAATATTAAACAGCCCATAAGTATTAAACAGTGAATCATAAATAAGAAAGTTTAAAACTAAAAAGCACCTTTGAATCAAGTGCAAAACATAAGCTTATTGTGGGGACTAAACTAGTTTTGCTTTTTCTTTTAAAATAGGCATGATACTTAAATGGTCATTTAAACCGGGGGAATGTGGGCAGCTAACCTCAGCTGCCATACCAGTTCTTTATTACACAAGATGTTTTGCCAATCACCCCCTCTAAGGTCTATTTCTACCATGTCCAGGATAGCAAACTAACCAGTAAACCCTGCACAATTTAAACTGTGCCTGAACAAGGCATTAGTTTCTTTTTTATTTTTGACATCGCACAGATGTTCATAAATTCTGGTTTTAAACAATCTCTCCATTTTACAAAATAGAATAAAGTGCAGGAATTACATTTAGCAAGATAAACTAACTTACTCGAAAGACAATTCCCTTTTCTGAAAAGGAGGGTGTTGGTGTTTGTGTTAGCCAGGGTGATGGATTTTGTTACTAAAATGTATTGACAATAAGGACCATCTTCCGCAAGGTCTAGTTTCACTCATTCTATCCCTGTTATCAGATTTAACATTTTTCCTCTCAAAAATTGTCTTTAAATTGGAACCAATCTTAGTAGAAAAGGTAGGTTGAGTACCTAGAGTTTCATATACTTCACAGTTGGTTCTAAAAATACTCCAGTTTTTGTTGAGAATGTTCTTAACTTCCTTATATAAGGGGTGCTAATTTTTTGGATACACGTGTTGTGTTTTATCAACGTTTCGTTGATGACTGTTTTTTAATTTGGAATGGTTCCAGGAATAGTTTGGAACAGTATCTTTTAAATTTGAATAGTACTACAGCCTTTCTAAAATTTAAATCAACTATTACTAGTAAAGAGGCTTCTTTCCTTGATGTTAGTATTTTTCTAAAAAATGGAATTCTTAATACAACTGTTTTCAAGAAAGAGACACATGTAGGCAGATATGTACATGCAGAAAGCATGCATGCCCCGCATGTTTTTCGGGGTGTGGTTAAATCCCAACTTATTAGGGTGAGCAGACTCAATACGGATGATGCTACTTTTAGTGTACAGCTAAATGAAACATGTAAAGATTTTCTTGATTGTGGTTATGCTGTTACCATTTTGGATGAACTAAAAAATTATGTCTCTGATAATAGACATTCATTATATGTTCCTTATTTTAGAAATTCACAACTCATAAATCTGGACATTACTACCAATATAACCTCTAATACTGATATACATCAGAGGTTTAGATATGTCACTGGTTTTGGTAGTAAGGTTACTCTTGTCAAACATACAATTTACAAGTACTGGCCCATTTTAATGGCATCGCCTGAACTTAGGAAATTGTTAGGTGATAAACCATTTTTTAGTTTCAGAAATATGAGAAGTCTCAAAAGTATGCTATGTTATAAGGATTTTCGTCCTCCCTCCAAATTATCTTTTGATAGACCTCTATGCTCTGAATCTCATTTTGGTACCTATCAATGCCATCACTGCTCCTGTTGTTCTGACTTGGTCAATGGTTTGGAATCTGTTACATATGTACATTTGAAAACACATTATACATACAAATTTCATGTAAAGGCCACCTGTACTTCTACCAACGTGGTATACATGGCATCATGTATTGCATGCCCTGCATACTACGTTGGTAAGACTACACGTAGACTCAAAGATAGAATTATTGAGCACAAGTCAGAAATAAGGAGGCAGTGTGCTCAGAATGCTTTATTTAAACACATTGAGTCTTATGGGGACTTACATACATTCAGATTTAGGGTTATAGATTTAGTTGTTCCCTCGAGTAGGTGTGGTGATATTAACAACTATCTTGAGACTAAAGAGTATCAATGGATAGTGCGCCTAGGAGCTGACAGCCCCCCTGGCATTAATAGCACTGTCAGTATTAAACCTATCCTTGTTGGTTTGCAACGCAATTTGAAATGAATATTTTATTTTTATTTTATCACCAATTTGACTGATTTATTGTAATTTTTGTATACACATACATTTTCTATGTATTTTATTATTTTTATGTATTATTGTATTTTTATTTTTGGGAGAGAGATGCATATTCACATATATATATATATTTTTTTTTAAAAAAGTTTTTCTGGTATTTTAAATATGTCATGTGATTTTGGCTGCAGTCACATAACTTCTTGGCTTGTATAAAAGCAGTTGCTTATTATATGTTTGTATTTAGTATTGAAAAAGGGTGATACCCGAAAGCTTTGCGTCTTATAAAGTTTTGTTCTCAGCATTCCTTGTGTGATTTATTGCTATATTGAACCACACAAGTTTGCTGGAAATCTATGTTTGCCCCATTATCTACCTGTGTCCCCATCTCAGGACTTGTAATAAGTCCCCTCCCCAAAAGTGGTGGATATTTTTTACACCACTCATCCAAAACCTCATGAAGAATGGGATCAATGAATTCCCCAGAGTAACCCCCTGTCCAAAAACATCTCCCTAAGAAACCCAAATTCCATAATAACATCCTCCCTAAGGGAAGTCATCCTGGCTATTCTGATGGCCTGGCCTTTGATGATCCCTTTCTTCTGAAATACAGGATGGTGACTGTTGTAGTGTAGACAACTGTTGCAAAAAGTTTTTTTCTGATAAACCTTAGATATAAAGCCACCTTTTCCTTTTATTATCTTAGTATCCAGGTAACTAATTTCTTCTTGATGGTGTACATAAGTAAATTTTAAGAAACTGGTTGTGTTGTTCAAATATTGAATAAAGGCAGGTATAGCTTCCTTAGACCCTTTCCAAAGAATAAAAATATCATCCAAAAATCTATTGTAAGTGATGATATCTGAAAAATATTCACTCTTGAAGACATACTCAAATTCCCATCCCAATAAAACCAAGTTGGCATATACTGGGGCACCCCTTTAATCTGTTGAAAGTACTGCCCCTTGAAAAAGATATAATTGTTCTCCAAAATGAGTGCCATAATCTCACATATCAATTTAACCTCATCTGGGTGTAGATCGGAGAAGGTAAAAAGTACCTCTTCAAAAATCTATGAACCCTCCTTCTTGGGGGTACAGGTGAAGAGATCCTGCACATCTACAGTTAAAAAAATCAAATCTGGAGATCAAAGGTCAGTTTTAATCTTTCCCAAAAAGTCCCAAGAATCTTTCACTAAATGTGGCACTCCTTCTACCACATATTTAATCCTTTTATCAACATATACAGCTAAATTGTGTGTCTTAGACCCTCTTGCTGCCACAATAGGCCTGAAGGGTGGAGTGGCTATACTTTTGTGCACTTTGGGTATACCAAACATCACAGGTATTTTGTGATGGGAATTGAAAAGAAAATTATACACATCTTTAGTAATCCTTTGTTCCAAAACGTATTCATATAAAAAGCTGTCAATCCTCTGGTAGGAGATGTGGACCTCATTTCTAGATACTTGAGAATAATTTTCCTCATTAAACAATATTTCCTGCATTATATTAGTATAATATTTGGAGTTATATATAATAATACACCCTCCTTTGTTCGGCGTCATAATACGGACACGACGATCATCCCTAAGTTGCTGTAATAAAATTTTTTCTTTAGATGACAAATTGGAAAAAAATTCTCCTATTTTCTCCCCACATTTTGTATAAATCATCCCTGACAGCCATCTCAAAGGTAGCCACCAAGGGGTGAAGAGGTGGGTTGAATACACTGTGTTTCTTCAACCCACAGTTCTTTTCAATTTCTTTGTTACACCCCTCATGTTTTCTAAATAAAACCTTCAAGTTAAGTTTTCTGAGATATAACTGTAAATCAGTTAAAACTTCAGCAATGTCAAGGATTTTCGTGGGCACAAATTTAGACCCTTTGGGAAAACAGAGTAAAATATTCATTAGTAATGGTCCTGTCCGTATAATTGTAAATATGAAATCCTTGATAAGTATGGAGAACATGTTGTCCTGCCACCTCTGTGTTTAATACCTGCCTTTTTTCGACTGGGGGAACCCCTTCTGGTATGGTCCCCATTTGTTGAATACACCCTGTGTTTCTTGTCTCTTGTCTGCTATTCTCTGGGAGCGTCAACACCGGAAAATCCTCCAGCCCAGTAGTATTTAACCTACCATCATCTCTACAAAGATCAACAAAACCTTCCCCTTCTATTTCAAAAAAAGACTGGTTTCCCTTGTCTCCCATAGGTGAACCTAGATGAAAATCAGTTTTGTCCTGCCTAAAAAACAGTTTATTAGTGGGATACACCTCTTGTTTTTGATATTATTTTGTGTCCCTATCAAGTTCCTTTGATTTTTTATGAAAAATGCTGTTACATTTTGTATCTATCCTGTAAAGAATCTTGTTAAATGCTTCATATTGGGGAAACAACAAGTAATTTAAAATCATGCCATGTAAATCCTCCACTTCTTTCTGGAGTCTGTTTTCCATTTGTTCATAGAAAAATACAGTGTTTTTAAGAAGTTCAAGTCCTCACTTATCAAATAGTTTAAAATAACTACTTAAAACATCACCATCATAATGCAAACCAAAGGGAAACTTGTATACTCTTATTTTCTGTGGGACAATCTGCAAACATAGGCATTTGTTAAAATATACAATTTCCATTTGTGTCATTTTGAATTTAAATAATTTCTTTTCAAACAAATAAATCATGTCCTTCAATGATTTAAAGTGTTTGTTACAAGTAGTCTCTGAAAAAGTATGCGATGTTGTACGAGGTTCATTGAAAACAAAATTCTTATTAAATATGACTCCATATTTAACACTGGAGTCCCTAGAACTTGGTCTAGAGTCACAGACATTTGTATCTTTGGAACAATGAGTGTGGTTGGAATGCACATGTACAAGTCTATTAGAGGAAGGAGAACCCTCCCCTACACAAGTGCAATTAGCGTTTCTTAAAATGTGTGCACCATTATCAGTTTGAGATGTGGAATGCTAATCAGTACTGAACTGAACACAGGTTCGTAGGTACTTACTAGGCTATAGATCTGTAAGGATTTTCAGAAGGCTAGCCTTACATTCCCATTGTAGTTTTTAGCACCCTTACATTTTGCTTGCAAATAACTCAGAAATATGCCGTGCAAGGATATGTTGGGACATTTACATGTTTTCCCTACCCATGAGGGACAGGGGTGCTAAACAGGGGGTAACTTTGCAGTTACCTATTCATTCATACAAAATTACATTTGAACGGAGTAAGAGAAGCACTTTGCTTTATGTGGCATGGAAGACAGTTCCATAGCTATGGTACTCTCTGTGATGCAAACCTATCCTACCGTGATGCAAACCTATCCCTCCAACACATAATATTTATTTTGCAAAAGAGAGTGAGATCCTTTGAGGATGTGTTTATGATACCACTGGACTTGCAATTGTGTAATAGGCCAGACAGAACAGGGTCTGTTGAAGCTCTATACCCAAGGCAGTGGTCACCTCTCAGTAGCCTGTATGATACTGAGGAAAGAGTCAAGGCTTTGACATGGTCTGCATAGTTTTTGCAATTTAGGCCCGTGATTTATTTATTTTTATTGAGAAAGCAATGTGGTCATTCCAGTTCTGAAAAGTGTTTGGACAGTTACCTAACAAAAGGGACATTATACTTAATGATCAGCCTAATGAGTGCCAGTCCAGTGGATCAATTACATCCCTGAATCTGGACAAAAAAGTTTACATATAAGCTGTGCAATGAAAAAAGGCTTCCTTACAACATTGGATTCATGGTGATCAGAGGACAGTTCATTGTTGACATAGATTCTCAGATCACTAACTACATAATCAATTTTAAAGGGTGTGCTGTCAGTGTGATAGTCACGGATATACATCTGTGATGCCTCAGGTGGGCATATCTGAGCATACGGTACTACTCACATTACTTGTCTGATCTTTGTTTTACAGGAACATCAGGATTACTGCTACAAAGGCCATCTACTCAAAGTACATTAAACATTAGTTTTCTGCAACAATCTGTTACATTACTATTTTCATTAGGCTGCAGGTGTTGATAAAGAATTTATCCTTAGATTGGGTCATTTTTTTGGTGTTTTCACAGCTCCTGTGTTATCATGGCCTTCCAACATCAATGTAGACCTGTCTGATGTCAGGAAATTGTTTGGCTCCGATGATGATGGGAGTCAAATCAAGACAAAGTCAGGGGCTACAGTGTTAGTGGTAGACGTGGGTAACATGATGTCCACATTCCACATCCTTCTGAGTGACACAGCTCCTGTGTGTAAGTAACCCACTCTGAGGACCCAGCAACCCACCCAAGGATAGGAAGATGCTGACATATCCACACAGAGGGTGACCTCATCTACAGCTGAACTGTGCACCTTGATTGCCACCAACTCCACTGAGCAAGAAGATGACCTCAGGAACTGCCATGCTGGTGGTCAAACATGCCACAGGTGCTGCCTCTCTCCTGAACTGAGTGCCTCCATGGTTACTACTCAATGTTTGTGCAGGATCATAATATAGAGACAGACAAAAGATCAATGCAGCTATATATAGTTGAACTGACTGGGGAAGCACATGGTCTGTGTGAAGATGTCTGGAAATGTATGACCCACATGTTCAATATTATGAACATGTAACATAGGAAGTTTGGCTGCAGCAGGTGCTCCATTCAGTCACAAATTGCAGCCACTGTGCCTCTCATGGCCGCTGCACCTCTGCATTTGGTGGGGATGTCCATTGTGGGAGTGGGAGGGCATGGGCTATGACCCATATGCCACTAACTCATCCAGTGAGGGCACAGTGGGGTGACACAGATGTACACATGGATAGGATGTTAATGCAAAGGCCACCCATAACATAACCAGCGATTCCTACTCTGTCTTCTGTGCATGCTGTAGAGAGGGTGTCCCCATGGATGGGGGAGCACACAGTCAGCACATACATCTCCTGTTGGTATTATTGACCTATTCTAGACACTCTAATATGATGATGCATCATCTTCTGGAGCTCTGTCTCTGTACACATGAACATGCACATCAGCACTGCATACCTCCACCCAGTCTCAAGACAATGGAGACATCACCCCCTCCCTACTCAGGCTACCCAAATCCATGAAATCATCTTCTCATGACTGACACACACACACACACACACACACACACACACACACACACACAGTTTATTGCTGACAGATATTTTCCGTATGGTAGTTTTCCACTATTTTTGTATCATGAAGGGTATAGTATGCCAGGCAGAGATGGATGACTTGGTGCTGTAGAAGGAGACAATGTGCATCTCAGTGATGACCAGCAGCAGAAACAGCCTCTTGCATATTCATATTCACTAATGCAGTAGCTAACCCATACATGCATTAAAGGTTTATCTCCTATAATTCCAAGCCCTGGTGGCAGCAACTCTCCACACAAAATATATACACTTCTGAATCACTCTGCCACATTGTTTACCCTTATTCACTTCTGCTATTACCATCATTTAAAGAACGTTTCCCATTTCCATGCCATTATACCAACATTTTCACATTATGCCAGCCCAGTATTCCTTGGCTTTCTTCAATCACATTCAGTAAGCCTCTAAATTGCCCCTACTCAATTAGTTGCCTTACTTTATGCAAAATTGGAAAATGCAATGCAAAATCTGTTTTGGAATCATTCAGTAAGTGCATGCAGTTCTTTTCCTGATGCAGATGCAGTGTTATAATACATTTATTTTAATTTTCATTTATTTTTACATTTATTACCTAAGTGAATGGGCTGATCCTACAAACTCTTCTCACAACATGATCTATCTTGCAAAAAAACCCAAAAAAATAGCTTTATACACTCTAGAAATTTAGCCAGCATTAACTTATAAAGAATAAAGAAAGTAAGCTGCTATATGAGGTAACACAGGTAGGTAGGTATTAAGCTAGCTGCTATTGTGGCCCATTTTAAGTCAAACCAATTTCCCTCATTTTGGCAGTCAACCCCTGTACCTTGTGCCTGTGAAGTAAACACTTTAACCCATTATGCCAAATCCTCCCCTGGGTCTGTAACATTACAACCAAAGGCATGTTCTATTATAAACTACTAAAGGGGACAATAGTTGTATGTCATTAAACAGTTCTATAACTTCTCAAACTCAGTGTATTGTGGTGATACAAATAACATACAATAGCATGTACACAACAATTACAAGAATGCCTAAAAAATATCTACGGATGAATGACAGCATTACATTTACTTGCAGTTGCTAATGCCTGCAAAATGCTAAGCTGAGTATTAGATTATCAAGCCTGTTTCTGTGAGTTTACTTAGCAGCATCTGGCTGGAGTGCCTTCTGTGTGGAGTCTGCACGTCCTCCCCGCGGTCGAGTGGCCTCCGAAAGACATGCGTTAATGGGCATGCCTTCACTGAAGGTTGGATGTCGGGCTGGCAACTCAGCACCATAAAAAATCTACTGCCAATCATTAGCGGACCGGAGTTCCACTGTGGCGACCCCTAACCGGGAAAAACCAAAAAGACAAACAACAACTTAGCAGCATCCCCATGCATGAAGTACATTGAAATGGACTTAACATTTGGCAATGCAGCATTGCAATGAATAATTCTGTACTGTTTCTGCCAATTACCTTTCCATTTCAGTTTTAAATATGTAATCCTTTCAAATTTTTCAATGGTTCTGCCAGTTCCAGCTCATTTTTAGTAAGCAACAAGCATGGCTGAGGGTGCTGTAAACATTAACTGCTCAACGTACCATTCCTCTTCAGACACGGGTTCATTTTAGCAGCATTTTTGCTTCAGTCACTCAACAATTCAAAGCAAACTTGGAACTTCAGACAGGTCTAGATCATAGGCCCCTAGTCTCCTGTTTCTAAGAAGTGTTGCATATCTGTTGCACTAACCAAATATCAAGTTTAATAAATGCTCAGTTAACCTATTGGTCTCTATGATCAACCCTCGTGCATCCATCAGATCTGGTAGGCTGCCTCCCCTTTCAGTATTCAGACTGTTCCACAGCCTAGCATTTCCAAATGTGTTATTTTCACCCTATTAGTTTTATGCTATGGGTTTTTATTCCCATTTGTCTTGCAGACATCCCAAGATTTTGCTTGGTAGGGTGGTGAGGAATATAGAGAGTTTAAACTTTGTACTGAGTTTCCTTTTGAATTCAGCTGTTGGTTTGAATAGAATGTGAACTGCAGCAATTGTAGTTAAAGATGTGAGGTCAAGAAAGTGGGGAAGTATGAGGTACTGAAACAAACAGAACAGATATAACACCTGACTGTGTTCTCACAGTTATCCTGCATTTTGTCAAATATATGTTTGGTTGCCAAATGTTAGGAGGTGTTCTAGAATGTCTAGGTCCAGATAGTCAAACTTCCAAAACATCAGCAGCATGTTTTGTCAAGACAGGGGAGAGGGATTTGGAGGGGGTGAGAGTGTTAAGAGCATTTGGGTTGGGGTGGGGGTTAAGTGGGGTTAGGCTTTGTATGAGAGGGTGCACAGTTTAGGGTTAAGTTTAAAGTTAGGTAAGGGCACAGATGTAGTGTTGGTACTGTGTGTTTCTGTGTATTTGTGTGTCTGAGTCTATCTTGTGTAGTGGCAGTTACAGGAAGGATTTTTTGTATAGTAAAGTGTAGGATTATGCTTTGGGACAGGGGCAGTGTTAGGGCTAAGATGAAGCCCCCTCTACTCACCTTAGTAATGAGTGGTAACCCTAACCCTGCCCTCAGCCCTCACCCTTCCCGTCATAATGCCACTATTCAGACTAATGTGAGGCTAGTGTTTTGGCGGCTTGATGAACAGGAAAGGAAATGTTTTTCCTTTGTTGATCTTTTGTAGTTTCACTATTTAGGGCATTTTATATTATGTACCATTGAATTTCTTAATGCCGCTGTTTTACCTTCAACACTAAGTATGTTCCATTATATATAATACATCCATTCTCACACTACACGATGCTCAAGATTTTCATGGGATGGTTAAATGGGAGGGGAAAACCACTGGTCAAAGTGAATAAAAAAGTTTGCTATAGTTTTTTATTTAACTATGTCTTATGTTCATGAGGTGCTGGACTGTACAGCCTAAATTGTAAAAATGAACTGTAAAATATAAGTACACATTCTGCACTTTCTCTAATGACCACCTTCGATGAAGTAATGTCACTGAAGTAGTTTTTATACATGTCTTGCAAAAAAATCTTGTTGAGAGATGCAATATCCCCTCATGAGTTACAGCAGCAGACAGAGTTAAGTTTTTTTTGTGTGTGTATTAAAAAAAAAAATCTTGTGTGAAGCAATATCCCCAAATGAGTTATAGCAGCAAACAGGGTAACTATATATAGTGATTAGCAGGAAATAAAAAATATACATGAAATGCTTACACAGAGAGGTAATAATATAATACTACTAGTAGAAACTCAATATTTGGAAAACAGTGATAATATGAAAAAGGCATAGGAAAATATTTTTTCTCACTATCTCTACCAGACGCACACACTGGAATAGACTGCCCATACATGTCAAACAGCGCCTCTTTGGCCCTCTTTAAAAGGAACCTTGATGATTGGATGGGAGAAAGGAAATTCACCCCGAGGATCACGTCAGTCACCCTGCTAGACAGGGATCCAGGAAGTAAACAGTGTGGGAAGAAATAGCCAGAGAATTGTTATGGCTCGGCTTGTATAGGCCCTAGGGCCGGTAGTCTGGTACCAACCTATGAACTAATGATAATATGGAGAAACATGCTACTGATTGCAAGGCCATATAATACAAAGGAACAAATGAGTTTGATAAAGCACAGTAAGTGGTGGAAGTAAGAGTAGAAATATTTATTTGAAATCATGTAAAAATAAGGAGAAAAAAAAATGTTGCCTATATATGCCTGCTACTTTTCCATGGTGTAGACCACTGCGTCTTAAGTAATTCATTTCAGAATCAAAGTGCAGTTACTTAACAGATATTTATTATGCTGAACAATTTTATTATCATTTTACAAAAAATAATACCTCTATTCAATACCAGTTTGCTAATGCATAGAGAATATAGTCTTTCTATACGTAATGTTACTTCATAATATTTGCACATCTTTCAACCTCTTATTGCAATAAGTCTGGACAGAGCCAAAATAATGAGAGGATAAAGGCCCAAAATTAGGGACACATTTTAATGTTTCCTCTGATAAACTTAGAAAATTGATAGAATAATTTTCCTGAAGGATATGAAGTCTGAAACTCAAATTTCTGTTATCGCTTGGTGACTTGATCTTTAATGATTAACTAGAAAACCACAAATTTTATGAAGAACAGACAAAAAATATGACGTAAAAAATATGAACATTTTATAAAAATTTGGACAGTTGAGGTATGACATTTACGAAGCAGCAAGCAGCGTTTCCAAAATAAAAACAATTAAACTGTAAAGGAACAATGTTTCAGTCAATGTGGACTAAGAAGATGACAAAGCATATAAAATTTAAGAATGCAACAACATTTCTACTAATACCATGTTAACAGAGTAACACCATTTTCCATGTAGAATATGAGGCACTGCTCAGTGACTGTTTAACAACTTTATTGAAATATAAATGAAGACACAGGCAAACATACATTTACTTATGTAAAAGAAAACAAACCGTGTTAACATTTTCACATTTATACAATTATAATCACTCCAGCATTACATAAATTAATCAATTCCTGCCTTCCCTTAAACCTTACTCCTCCGCCAAAACATTACTCTGCATGTATTATGTCCAGAATTTCTATTTTTTCTATGTAATTGCTTCAAATCTTTTCTAAAGCTCAAACTTGCATTTTTTTTCTCTCTGTTATGATATTTACTACTTCAAATACAGTTGGTTCAGACTTTGTTTTCCATTTCCTAGCAATTTATTTTTTTTTTGGCAGCCACAAGAATTAAAAGGCCTTACCATGTCAAGGCAATCCAGAACATATATCAGAGCTCAAAAAATAATTTCCTTAGTTACACACATTTGTTTACCAAACATTTCTTATGGAGGACTCTGTAGGGAATTTTTAAAATTTGCCAACTCATTACACTCTGAAAATCAATGTTCCCAGTTACCTCTTTCATCCCCATCACAACTTCAACATTTGCCATCTACCTGAGGAAAAAATTCTTTGGAATCTGCTTGGGGTATAAAAAATACCTATGTAAACACTTCCAAGCAAAAATCCTAAAGTGTCTAGGCTTTGTTGCATGTTTGAGAGCTATACATATGTCCTATCATTATTTCCTTGTGAATTGCTTATCAAATCTCTCGTCCCAATCTTTTCTAACCTTCTCTGCTTGATTCCTATAGTTATTGTGTAATATTTTATAAGCCCTACTAATTATCCCCTTTTTAACAACAGCTGTTTTAGATTCAACTAAAAATTCTACCAGAACAGTTCTTCACTTAGGATTCCCCTATCCCTTTCTCTTTGCCTATACTCTGATATCAAATCCCTGAAAGGAAAGGCAATCTGTAGCCTGCAGTCAAAATGTCTTCTTGGCTTCTTCCAACTATACCAGCTCTCTCTCTCTTTCTAGTTATTTGCTCCCAATAACTTGGTTCTTTTGCCAGTTTTCTCCAGTAAATTCCAGCCCTCTCTTGCCTATTCTCCATATCCCTAGCTGCAGTCACCCCTATCAGCAGAATGTCTGTTCTCCATTCCCATGTTGGCTTGGTTCTTAGAATGCTTTCTGCTACTTTGTATGACTGTTGTTATTCTCCTTAAGGTTCTCCATCCAAAATCCCACTCTCTCAGTATTTCTTGAATTTTTCCAATACTTCATCATCATCCTTTTGCACTATGAAATATAGTTTTCTGCTTGAGTTGGGTATATGACTCTTACATATGTATCTCTGGAATATCCCTCCGAATCAGGTAATCCTAAACCACATTGTTCTACTGGAAGGATCAACTTACCCTGCTTGACCCTTGTTCTCCATCCCTCCCAGATAAAATCCTACAACTCTATTAATTACTATCCACAACTTCTCCTGTCATTGAGTAAAATATGCTTGACCTATACATAAAACTAAATGGACAAAACATTTTAACTGCTTGTATCTTGCTATCCACATCCATAAACAACAGCTTCCAATTTCACAGTTTTTGTATTATCTTTTGTTTGGTGTCTTCCAATATAATCTTAGCTGCCATAACAGAATCTCTTTTAACCCATACCTGTAAATTTTCTGGTTTATTATGTCCCCATAAATATTGATACAGCTCAAACAATTCATCTGTGGGTGCACAGTTTACAGCTATAGCCTTTGTTTTATCCTCATTAAGTTTATATCCCCAAAAGACTTGAAACTGTCTCAGAATGGTCCACAATAATGTCATGTCCTTTTCTGGTTTTATCAGGTACAAAATAATAATGCCTGAATATAAAACCAACTTTTCTTGATTACCATAACAGTTATATCCCTGAATTTCCACATCACTTATCTTCTTTGCCAATAGCTCTGAATACAATACAAATAACAAAGGTGAAAAAGGGCACCCATACTTGATTCTTTTGTACAGACACAACTTATCAGAGAATACTCCTACTTCACTTTTTGCTTCTGATCCCTAATATATTCTCATAATTAACCTTATTATTGCATCAGGGAATGGAAATGCTTCCATTGCCCATCTCATAGAATCCCAGTTTACTCTGCCAAATGCTTTTAATGCATCAATATCCACCAACTGTGATATTTTTTACATTCTGCTTCCCTCTGGATCATCATTGTTCTGGTAATGTTGCAAAATGTTTGCCTCCCCAAAATCACATTGACCCATATGTACCAATTTTGTCAACCATTTGCCATTTTTTTAGCTATTATAGATGTAAACACTTAATAATCATGATATAAAATTGAAAGGGCTTATACAAAGCTTGGTCTGATGGGCCTTTACTATTTCTAGGTATTCTAGCAATGACAGCTTTCTTCCAGGATGTTGCTGCTTCCTCCCCTTCTAAAATACTGTTAAACAAATCCTTCCAGATCTTTATCACTTTCTTCCCTCCTGCATTCCAAATTTTTAAAGCAATACCATCTATTCCTAGAGATTGATTATACATAATTTGTATTTCATCTCCTCCAATCTTAACTGTCAAATGTTGAGTCTCATCAACCTCTAACTTTGGCATAGCTAAGTCTTCCATAAATATTTCCATTTGTACTTTTTCTTGATTTCCAAATTCCACTGCTTTACACAAAATTTTATGAAATGTATACACTCTCTCTAATACCTCTTGGGATATCTGGTTATTTTTCTTGTTATAGGCTTCCTATTTTTAGCAACAAGCCTTTCTACTTTCTGTTACCCAAGTCATTGTGCTAAAACATTTTGTGCTCTGGAGTTATCAAAAAAAACGTTGCTTAACAGCAATCTCTTATTTTCTTTATCACTCTTCATTTGCACCTGTTCTTTTTTGTGAGATCACCCATATTCTGTAATACTGTAACCTTTGTCAGTCCCTCTGAATAATTCTTGTTACTTCTCCACAATTTCTTTTTCTTTTATTTTTACCTTATATTTAAACTCCACCTTTGTTTTATCCCCTGATTATAGCAATGTCTGAAGAAAATTCTATCTTCCCTAACTCTCAATTAATTTCCACTACCCATTCCTTAAATTCTTCTCTTTTTAACAGGTAAGTGGGGAAGTACCAGTGTCTCATTTTACTTCAATACCCTGCATTTTTAGCTTAGTTGTTATTGGCATATGATCTGAAACAGTTACTGGCTGTGTGTTGAAGCTTTCAATTAAATACAAATGTTCCTGTGAAATATAATTTCTGTCTAGTCTAGCCCAGTTATTGTACCTTAGGAAATAGTATGTAAACTGAGTTCCTACTACTGAATTCATGTCTTCCATACCAAATATTTTCATGAATTTCTAAAGAAATCTACCCTTTTTGTTATACTTTCCCTTCTAGGTCTCCCAGATACATTGTCACTGTTACAAATCAAGTTACAGTCCCTGCCTATAAGTAATATTCCCTGCTGAAAGCTGATTGTGTCTCCCAAAATTTTCTAAAGCTCCATAATATCATTTTTAGGTAGAATATAAATACTTGCCAGCATAATCCTCCTCCTACCTTGGCAGTAGTCCCTTACTACCACAAATCTACATTATTTTCATTCTATCCTTTTCTATCACTACTGGAGCATATCTAGCAATTAGTATAAGTACTTCCCCTTTCCTTTGTTCCTGATACTCTGCAGAATATCCCTCCTGAAATTCTTTCTTCATCAAATTCACATGCTCATTTCTTTCCAAGTGTCTCCTGTAGCACTGCTATTTGCACTTGCATTTCTTAATATAATTCAATATTCTTTAATTTTTGTCTATACCTGTGAGGCCATTCATCTTCTATAACAATATGTTTATTGTGGCCATTATGATAAGATGTTACTAGTCCCACCAATTGCATAGGACAGCTTCTTTAAATGTCTAGTTCCAGCTTTGGTGGTACATCCATCTGCTAATGTTTGGCAGGTTGATATTTTACACAGTTGTTTTTGTCACCTCCATTTGAACCAATATCACATTTTAAAAGAATTTTTGTTTTAATGAAAACCCTCAACACACACACACACACACACACACACACACACACACACACACACACACACACACACACACACAACATATAATCTATTAACTTATAAGAAACACAGAACTATGTACATCTTCAAATAATGAACTTTAACCCTCCTAATTGGAACAGCTGTCCCAAATATAGCTCACACAGACAAAACCTAACCTAAAATTAAGGTTATCCATGCTAAAACACATGTTACAGCCTGAGCTTCTACTTACACTAACTGCTGTCTGTTCTTGTCTTATCTTGATTCCCCTCCCACATGTAAAACATTAATTTTAGCCTTAAGAAAAAGTGCACTGGCTATCATCTAGCAAATGTGCTAAAGTATTTAGTTACCAGAAAAAAATGCTTGCTCTTGTTCACTTCCAATAATTTCAGACTTATTTTTTACTGAACTGCTTGCAAATGTGCTAAAGTATTTAGTTACCAGAAAAAAATGCTTGCTCTTGTTCACTTCCAATAATTTCAGACTTATTTTTTACTGAACTGCTTGCCCTTGTACCTTTTAATTTTATATTTCTCTAAATAAACAATGTCCAGATGTCTCAGTTTATTGCCTTTACCTTTAGTCATCTTGTCTCTATGGAAACATAACAGCAAAATGCAGACCTGCCCTGAGCTTCAGTTTTCTCAACTGGCACTGGAAATTCATTTGCTTAAATAAAAGTATTTTTTACATTGTGCTTTCTCATTTTTTAAAACTCAATTGTAATCACAGAAAATTGTCATTAGATTTGGCCAAGGGCATTAGGCCACACATTCACCTATGCAAAAAGTAAGAGAAAACATTTCAGTTCTGCATGTATTATAATCAGTGCAGTTTTACACCCTATCCACCACCCCAACAGCCCAAGACTAAAACCTATTGACTTAAATGTGATTTTGTTGAGACTTTTTTCTCTTTTTACATTATAATGCCTACATTTCTTAAAACTGAAGAAAAAGGGCACCTGTTTACTTTAGTATCTTTGTCACATACAAGAATCACTGAAAATACTTTACTATATGACATGCAGTTTATATCATAACATGTTTTATGCAAATACTGTTAAGAACAAAAACTGTTTTACTTGCAGTTACTTTTCCCTCCTGATCCCCCCTTTTCTTTCAGTGTCCTTCCAAACATTAATGACATGAAGTAAAGCATATGCCTACCAGTCCCCCAACATGTTTAACAAAGTCAACAAAAACCCAATCTATCTCAGTCACTTTTTACATAAAGCCATAATTCACAAATGTGTCTGATGCTTTATAGTCTCACATTTATTCACTAATTTCACTGTTCCCGGTCTTCTTCTTATTCATCTCCATCTCCTAACTCCAGGTTCCAGATAAAGTCTTATGTACTGTCAACTCTTCTAGTCAAGGCCTATGTTTTTTTTTTTCTGTCTCTCAAGCATTTTCCTTTAGAACATTGGAAAATGTTTCACTGGCAAAGTCTCTCTGTGAGCCACCCCATCACAAGAATAAGAAGTAGAGTCCCTTCTATTTTATGCCTTTTGCATCTCCCCCTTAACTATTCTACATACAAATAATTTGTTCCTCCAGGGAAAAATATTCTGAAGACAGCTGGATAAAGCAGCTTGAATCTCATACTTGCCTCTCAACATTCCCTAACTGATGGAATACATTTGCTTCTTTTCTGGTTGATGCACAGTAAATTATTTTCCACAAACACTTTATGACTCTAGTTTTTAATACTTTTGCCCTTTTACCACAGTTTTGTCTGGATCAACTTTTTCTGCTGGCATGCTTGTGTCTTTACTAATACAGACCCTGGCTGCTTTCTCATGATCAGGTTTGAAACATACACACAATGTGCCCTTTCAGTTAACAACTCCTGCAGCATAATACCAGTCCAGTTACTTATTTGTGTTTTCATAAAGTTAAATACAATCCATTCCTACCAGTTTCTATGGTACAGCAGAAAACCTTAGCTGTTCTCTGTGTGCTCTGTCCTCTAACTATACCACTTTTTAAACAGCTGTTCTTGAGCAGTCTCATACTCAGCCATCCTTTTCTTTATTTTGACTTCTGATTTATCCAGTTTTATTAGCTCATTTGAATAGTTGTTTAAAGCTTCTTCTATTTTTCTACCCTTTTGTTATCTGAGTAGATATACTCATTCAACTTTTCATTTATTTTCATCAACTATAAGCACATTTGACTCATTTTTCCTATAAATTACTGGACGCCATCTCTTGTACCAAAGTTAGAGCTAGAACTGCTTTTTGCTGAACAGATGCAGAATTCCTTCCAGACAGGATTTTCTCTTCACCTTTTCTGGTTGTTTCCTTTCACGTTCTCTAAATTTCTTCTTTGCTGGTATCTAGGCAATGTGCTTACTTGCCAACAACCTAATTTCACTCAAGCTGACGATATCACTGGCTGTTATTTCTCAGTTTTCACCCTGGGAGAGCTGAAGTTAAACTGTTGGTCAGTGTGCAGCCATCTTGTAAGCTCAGTGACTGGATTTTTAAGTAGCACAATTATCATCACACAGACAGCAGTATGAAAAACTAGATCATGTAGCGAAAACATATTTGCCTGTAACCTATAAAAATACTGCAAAAACAAACAGATAAATAAATAAATAATAATGTACTCAAGTATTACTCTCCTAATATTTACTCACCAGATGTATTATACTTTCTTATTATTTATGATTGCATATCTTTAATGACTGTTGCTGCAGTCCTGTATGCGCCAATATCTGCCAATGACAAATAATTACCATTCTGCTGACATATGGGCTGACATGTACTCCTTTCCACGCACTTACCACTACTATCTCCCTAGAAAGCCTAAAAAATATCTTTAGAAATATCCATCTGTGCCTATGGCTAGGTGTACATGTTTGCATTCTGTAAATTCAAACATGCCTTTTTGTGTATATTTTTGTTCCTTATATGTTTCTATTGTCCCCACCACCCACAAAAAGCATTCTTACTTTCCATTTACAAGTATTAGCCTAATACCCAAAACTATTTACATAAATGCTCTGCAGTGTTGGTACTGCATGTTGTACTTCCTATATTAGTCATCAGCCATTCACATCATCATGAGGTTCCTGGTTTGCTGTAACCACTGTTGGTCCTGATTTGTACTTCCATGCTTACCCTCAAAGTATCCACCTGCTGATATCCAGCAGCTGCTCCCTTAGCCAGCATCATGCGTGACTCATGACATGGGTGTGTTTGCACTTGTCTCAAAGTTACTTTGAAGTCCCAGTAACTTGCTCTGTAAATGGTGTGCCTGAGTTAAGGTGGTACTCCGACACACAATGATTCTCCAAAATTATTTCTGATTCTTCCTCCTGCTTTCCTTTCTATATCCTTGTACAATATACAACAATAAAATAAATGCATATGTTCTGTATATGCCATAGATTTTGTGACCGCTGTAGGGATTTGACTGTAAATGTTAATTTTCTATGCTAATCTCAAAAGCCTGCTTTCGCTTACTTTAAAACATTGATAAGTTTGTCTGCTGTTTCATACTTCTGTCCTTCTTTTCTAAGTCTTAAACTACAAAACTACCTCCTTCTTTTACTGTTATTTCTCTCAAACAAGATGCAACAAGATATTGTACTGCTGATGTGGATTTTCTCACTGATGCAAACCAATGCATCTGAGGAGAAATACTGCAGGACAAGAATACACAGGTAAAGTGATAACCGTAAGAAAAATAACAGTAAAAGGGAACCTGGAGAGTTGTCACAGCAGAAAGTCAATGGTTGGAATGTAATGTGATAAAGCAGCAAGAAGTGCTGGTGGGATGCTTGAATGCAGCAAAACGTCATCTTAACAATACAGACACTATAAACTGTTATTGCTCTATAAGCAGAGCACAAGCTAAACCATCCAGCATATTAAACGCAGTTCTAGACACCTGTTTCTCATAAATATAAAGGAAAGAGGCAGTTCACTAAACGATAACTAAAAAGGTGCGCATTTTCAACAGAGGCCATATAAAGGGAGACTAGAGCTTAACATATGGCAGAAAGCAATATTTAAGTACCTCAGCAGAATCTATACATTTCACCAGGTACCACTGTTTAAACCAATGCATAAAAGTATGAAACCACCATGTGAAGACATAAAATGAGTGTTTCAGGGGGAACAGGGAGATAACAGTGAAGTACTTCTTCACAAAGGGAAGAAGATAATCACAAAATCTTGAAGCGAATATGCACTCGACTGGTATAAGGCCATTTATTTTCAGGAAGGGGTACGGAAAATGAAAAAAATAAGCTGATGTTTAAATAAGAGCAGCAGCTTACCTAGTAAGAAAGGATATAGAAAGATTACACTGCTCAATCCATCTTAATATATTGTACATATCATGCTCATACTTGTGTGTGTGTGTGTGTATATATATATATATATATATATATATATATGTTTGTGTGTGTACATGTACAATATATTAATATATGTATACATATATATATATATATATGTGTGTGTGTATATATATATATATATATATATATATATATATATATATATATATACACACTAACAGAATCCTTACAAAACTACAACCATAGATGGGAAATGCTTACACTACATCTGTTGTCAAACTGCCTGGTCAGCCCTTTCTGTTATTATAGAAAACACAGAATATCCGATTTCATTTTGTAAATGCCCAGAAAGATATCTCTTTAAAATATGATGATACATGATGCAGTAGGCTTCTGTTTGTATTCACCAGTTAGTAAAATTTACCATGCTGTAACCTCATAAGATTCTTCATGAAAAAAAAAAATGTTAGTGCTAAACATGCTTGCAGTTTAATTTGAGTAAATGTGTGACTTATTTTATTCCTATTTTAAAGTATTAGTTAACCATGCGAGTCCACAAAGTACTGACAACTCTTTTCAGTTTTAGATCACTGCAGTAGTTTATGTTTGTGACTTGCTGACAGTAAGGTTATGCAAGTAAACAAAAGTAAACTACAAAAAGAGGTGGACAGGCAACAAGGTGTGCTACACATAAATGGAGAGAGCTCGAATCAATGCAATTCAAAATATTTATTAAAAAGTTAACAGATTAAGCGCTTTCATCCCGTTGTTCATACGACTTCATCAGAATAAAGTTAGGTACACAGCATCCAGTTTAAATAGTACTGCAATTAACAGGGGTAGTAAATTCAATTCACAAACATCAGTTCTTTCTTAAAGAATAAGTACACTCATTTCATCTTGTTAAAAGTGTGTCCACGTATCTTTGCCCTCTAAGGAAAACAACAGTGAAGTGTTTTCAAAATAATAAATAACTGTTGAAATATTTGAAAATTTTGAAGATTTTTTTATACACTTTTATGACTATAAATATTAAGAATAAATATTGAATATAAAGTATATAACAAAAATTGAAAAAGTTATAAGAAGTTAAAGTTTTTTTTCTAAACAATACCTCAGCAGGCATTCTACACAACCAGTTTTTCTTTTAGCTTTTTATTTGAGACTTTATATTTTAAACATAGCCAGAAGAGCCCTATAAACATGTAAGCAAAAGAATGTTTAAAACAGAAAAATGCGAGGAAAAGATTTATTACAGCATGGCTGCTCTATGCTTTAAAACAGGCTTCACTGAGACATATTCATTTATACTAGGGTAAGTGAAGGCATTCAATTTAACTTGCCACAACAACTCATTGTATGGCAATGCATTCTCTCAATCACCCCCCCCCCCGGTCCATATCAACCTGCTCCAAACTGCCAAATCAAAACTCGTCATGGGAGGTTTAAAATAAGGAGTGCTTATACAGAGCAACATTGGCATTCTTAGTTGTTATGCTGATGTAAAAACAGTCACATTTCTTACAGATCTTCAAACAAATTATTCCTTTGCTAACATAATTCCCTTTTCTAAAAATTACCTTACTACAAGCAGTATTTGCTAGGGTATTGTCCTCACTTTCTAAAATATAATGGCATCGCCCACAACTGCTGCATTTTTTTGGTACCAATACTATCTTTTTTCTTTTGTAATGATTGTTTGCTTCATACATACTCTTCAAATTACATCCTGTTTTAAATACGAACTTAGGGTCAATCCCAAAGACTCCCACTAAGTCTGGGTTGAACCTTAACACATTCCACTTCTTACTAATAAAGTTTTTTGACTTTTGGTGCAGCATAACTGAACTCGACTACCACAGCCCTATGAAAATCCTTGTCTTTGTTACTGGATTCAACCTTGGGAATATTGAATTCTGTGCTCAACAGGGGCTTGCATTTATTCCCCCATCCTAAAAGTACTTCTTGTGCAATATTAGTCACAATCTTTCTGTGGTAACCCCTTTCTATGAACAATCCAGATACAAATTCAATTTCCTCTGATAGATCATCTTCGTGGCAAGTCATTCTAGCAACCCGAGTACATTGCATTTTCACCAATTTTTTTTTTTCTGGCTAATAGGATGTGCACTGGTGAAGAGCAAGTATGAGTTGCTGAAAGTCGGTTTCCTGTAAACCTAAGACTTAAATTTTCTTACACTAATTTTTGTCTTAGTATGTAAATAGTTTGTTGCATTCTTATGATAGTTATACGTGAATTCCAAAAAGGTAGTAATATTACTCAAGTAATCAATAACTTCACTTTTCCTCTGGTCCATCCCATATGATGAATATGTAATCTAAAAAATCTTAAATATAACTTAATGGATGACCAGATGGATGAATCAAAATAAACTTTTTCTTCCATCCTAATAAGACCAGGTTCACTGCCTTTTCTGGGTTATTTGTTTATCAAGCAAACAAAAAGGCAATCCATCTCAAGAGTAATGAAGCAAATTATTAGCACTTCACAGCCTTAGCCATCTGAATAATTTAAAAGACTACCCCCACACACACACACACACACACACAAAAAAAAATTCAGACAACTACCAAAGTTAAGAGGCTGTAAGACATCTTTATTGTGACAGCATATTACTTGAAAGAATTTGCGGACTAGAAGATGTGTTACTGCAAAATTTTTTTTAAAAGTTATTGAAGCATACACGTGAAAAGTAACAACTAATGCATTCAGAGGCTAGTTTGATAAAATGTCTGTATAAGAAATTACAAGTCAAAATATTTCAAGATGTCAAGTGTACAGTGCTTACTATATGTAATGCAGGTTCTTGATATTTCTAATCAATGTCTCACATATTGCTGACATTTTAGCATATTTGGAAACATTAGTGGCAAACAGCACCAAATTAAAGAGGAGGCAAGACATAGTAAACTGACTCAAAGTTAGCATCAAAGATTCAAAGTGTGTGTATAAAGTGATAATGAAACTGCTGCACAGCAGACTGACGTTCAAGGAAACTGCAAAACAGGATGTCCTTAATGATTTTTTATATATATATATATATATATATATATATATATATATATATATATATATTTAATCCCTGTGCTTATCTAATATATACCGTTTTTGCAACTTATCCTTGCACAACTAAGTAACATTTTTCAGGAAATTAAAATAACTCCGATTCGCCAAACTTTCATGAAGTTTTGAGATATCAGAGTTTATTTTCTGAACACTATGGGTACCCCAAGCGTGTTGTTTTTCTTTTTTATACTCAAACAGAATGAAAACAACATACATGCTCTAATGTACATAAACAATGCTCAGTGTATAGAAACATGCTTTGGTTAATCTGTAGCCATACAAAACGTAAGCACTGGGAAGAGAATCTCAGAACAGTAAAACAGAAAAGATCACTAATGCCTGACCGCCATTACTTTATAAAGCTACAGTTAATGAAAGGACTTGATGTAAAAGTATGAAGGACATTCAGCGAGTACATCTCGTGGTAATGTTTCATGTCATAATCATCTTTACAATCCCTTAAGGACACTCACTTATTTTCTGCATGTTTGCCTAAAACAGAGACAATTACAGCATTTCAGAGCAACAAGAATATAGAATATACTGAATCATCAGCAGATCTACATGCATGACACAAGAAGTATGAATAATTATCCATAAAGAAAAAGACCTTTAGATACAGGAAATATAAATGTGCATGTCAGATTTCAGGTTAGTATATTTGGTGCAGGAAAGTTCTGCATGCATGCTAAGGAGGTGGGGGATGTTTACTGACAATGGACAAGTTCAGAGGAATTGATACGGCCTTGAACCAAAAAAACATTAATTCCTAATTCATCAAATGATAATGGCACTGTTTGTGCTGCTTATCCATCACCATTGGCTAGAATAAATGGGACAAAGGATTTTGCTTTTCATGGGAACAAAAGGACAGTGTGGGAAGGATTGGCAAAATGGGGACTGGTAGCCCAAGGTGCAAAAAATAAAAAAAAATAGTCTATATCTGTCCAAAAAAGCAAATAGCTTACACATCTGAGAAGTTATAATGTGCTTAAAAATGCAACTGGTAGTATATAATCAAATAAATTTGAATGATATGGTGAGATTAAGCCCCGATTAAGACATATGACATTTCTTTATACAGGTTTCTTTTTTTAGAAATTGTGGACTGGAAATTAGTGCATTATAGCGTCTGGGTAGAATTTGCACTTAAATCAGAATGTAACATACATACAGCATATACATACAGTACATAGAAAGCACAAGTAGAAAAAGAGGTCACTCAACTGGCTGGCCAAAGCCCTTAAGGCAGCGATGATAAGATAATGCATCCAGTAATTCTTTTTTCCCCAAACATCTTTATTAAATTTGCACATATGACAAAGGCAATCTTACATTTATATAAATGAAAAACATGCAAATTGATATCACTTTAGTTACAAATAGTTTACATCGCAGACACCATTGAAAGAACTATAGTTGCAAACATTACACAGCACTAATAACCCATCAAGTCATTGTCAGTTAAGCATTATACAGCTCATTCAAATCCTGCCTTTTAAACCTCATTCCTGCTATGCATATATTGTTCCCACAATTCCCATTTTTCCTATGTAGTTTGCTCCTTCCCTTTTCTAAAATCCCAATTCCAATTGTTTCATCTCTGTTACAATATTCACTACTTCTAGTAAAGTTGGTCTACACTTTGATTTCCATTTTCTAGTAACTGCTTTTTTGGCAACCACCATAATTAGACTCAGCAAGACTTTACTACATCTAGGCAATTCTGATTCTATAGCAGAACTCAAAAAAATCATCTCCCCAGTCAGTCCAATCTGCTCACCCAGCATCTCTGACAGAGCGGTCTGCAGGGTATCCCAAAAGTCTTTCAGCTCACCACACTTCCAAAAAATATGCTTCCAGCTACCTCTTTTTTGCCCGCCACACCTCCAACATTTATTATCCCCCCCAGTCTACTTGGGGTATAAAAATACCTATGTAAACACTTTCAGGCAAAGATGCTAAACCTTCTAGACTTGTCCCCCCCACCAAGGGCCCAATCCACATCATAAATAAGGACAAAGGCAATCTCCAAGCATTTGACCCCACCCAGTTTGGATTTGTCAAGGGCAGATATTGCCTGTTGAACCTAGTTGACTTTTTTGAGACGGTCACCAATGCACTGGATGAGGGAAAGTCAGTATTTACAGCTTACTTTGACTTGGCCAAAGGATTTGACACAATCCCCCACTCAGGCATCATCAAAAAGAGGTTCAGGCAAAGATAAAAGGTCTGTGGCTGAACAAGTTTGCAGATGAATGTAAGTTGGGTGCTTTCACTGACTCCCCAAATTATGTTAACATACTTCAAGAGGGTCTCACAGCAACAAATGATTGGTGCCAAAGTCATGGCCTTAAGTTAAATGCAAAAAAAGTATTATCATACCATTAAGCAAAAACACAATCCCTACTGATTACCACATTAATGGCAACCCCCTAAGCACATAACCTGTGGTGAGAGACCTGGGTACACAAGTTGACAGCAATCTCACATTTGACCATCATGTAGTGGCAGGGGTCAGAAAAGCCTTTTACTTCATTCACCTCATAAGTAAAGTAAATGCATCCAGAAAAAAGGAGGTTATTACTTCACTGTACTTCTCCTTCGAGTACAATGTCTCATTTGGTATGTACCTATCCAAAACTTGCACTAACAGGAAAAAACACAGAAATACCTCAAAAAGAGAATCCATGGCCTCCAACACCTGTCCTATGCGAACAGGCTGAAATCACTATCACTCTACTCGGTATCGTACAGATTGCTCAGAGGTGATCTGCGTCTCGCCTACAAGGCAATCTCAGACCCTGCTCTACTAGAGATGCTAAATATCTGTAAGTCTAACTCCTCACGTAGTACCTGATCAAAAGGCTGAAATCTAATATGTGACATTAACAAAACTTGCTGGAGAGACCTCTGGAATAGACTCCCCCTACATGTCAAACAAAGTACGTCGCAGACCCTTTTCAAGCGCAACCTTGATGAGTGGATGGGTAACCACACATTTGTCCCAGGCTTTCCACCTGTGTCCCTCATTGACAAGGGGTAACAGGTGCTGACTGGGGTTTCTTTTTTGGGGATAAACTCTTGGCTGGGCTTGTAAGGGCCCCAGAGCCATTAGCCCAGTAATCTCCTATGATCTTGTACATATATTCCCCCATTGTCTCTCTGTAAATTGCTTATCCAATCACTCTTCCCAATCCTTTCCAGCTCTTTTGATTGATTCTTATAATTATCATGCAATTATGCTTTACTAATTATTCATTTTTTAATGACAGCTTCTGTTCTAGATTCTATTAAAAACTCTACCAGTGCTGGTCTTTCATTTAGGACCCCCCCCCCTATTTCTTTCGCTTTGCCTATACTCTGATATCAGTCCTTGAAATGAAAGGCAATCTCTCACCTGCAGTCCAATTAAAGTCTTGGCCACTTCCCATTCTATTACATTCCCCTCTCTAGTTATTTGCTCCCAATACCTTGGCTCCTTTGCCAATTTTCTCCAATAAATCCCAGCCCCCTCTTGCCTATTATTTGTATCCCTGACCACAGTCACCCCTAACTGCAGAACCTCTTTTTGCCATTCTCGTGCTGGTTTAATTCTTAGAATATGACCTGCTATTTTATGAACTATAGTTCTCTGTATTATTTCGACTGTTCTCCTTAACAGTCTGCATCCAAAATCCCAATCTCTCCTCATTTCTTGAGCTTCCTCCCTGCGTCATCATCATCCCTTTCCATCTTGAATTACAGTTTTCTACTTGTGCTATGTATAAAGAGCCTTAATTGTAATGCTCTAAAATACCCACTCAAATTAAGTAATCCTAGTCTACCTTGTTCTATTGGTAGAATCAGCTTATCCCACTTGAGCCTTGCTGTCTTCCCTTCTCAGATAAAATCCTTCAACTCTTTTTTTAATTGCTATCCACAATTTCTCCTCTGGTTGATAAAAGTATGCCTGACCTGTGTACAAGACTAATGGGACTAAAAACATTTTAATGGGTTGTGTCTTAGTATCCATATCCATATTAACAAAACTTCCAGTTTCTCAATTTTTGTATTATCTTCTGTTTAGTCTCTTCCCACATATCCTTAGCTGCCACCACAGATTCATTTCTAATCCATACTCCTAAATATTTAATTTTATCATGCCCCCATACATATGGATATTGTTGAATTAATTCATGTCTGGGTACATAATTTACCAATATTGCCTTTGTTCCATTAATTTTGTATTCCAAGAAGATTTGAAACCATCTTAAAATGTTCCACAACACTGTCATGTCCCTTTCTGGTTTTGCTATGTATAAAATAATATAATCGGCAAATACAGCCAGCTTTTCCTGACTACCATATCAATTATATCCTTGAATTTTTGAGTCCCTTATTTTCTTTGCCAGTGGTACTAAATATAATGGAAACAACAAAGGGGAAAGAGGACAACTTTGCCTGGTTCATCTACTCAAGCAGAAAGTATCATAGAGATCCCCACCCACTTTAATTCACGTCCCTGATCCCTCGTATATTCTTTATAATTGTATCAGAGAAAGCAAATGGTTCCATTGCCCTGCTCATGAAGACCCAGTCTACTCTGTCAAATGCTTTCTCTGCATCAGAACCCACCAATAAAAGTAGTACTTTTGTACATTCTGCTTCCCTATGGATCATCAATGTCCTGTTAATATTGTCAAATGTTTGCTTCCCTTCCACAAAACCACACTGATCCATATCTATCAATGTTGGAATCACTTTTGCCATTCTTTTAGCCATTATAGACATAAATATTTTATAATCATGGTTTAGTATTGAAATGGGCCTGTATGAAGCTGGATCTTTACCCTCTTTTGGTATTACCATTACCACCGCCTTCTTCCAGGATGCTGGTGGTACTTCTCCTCTTAAAATACTGTCAAACAAAGCCTTGCAGATCTTTACCAGTTCTTTCCCTCTCCCTTCTAACTTCCAAACTTTCACAGAAATGCCATCTACTCCTGGGGACTTTTCTGTAGATTGGTTATACATGGCCATTTTTATCTCATCCCTCCCTATCCTGTTAGTAACAGAGCCTCATCTACCTCTAACTTTGTCATATTTAATTCTTCCATAGACATTTCCATTTGTACCTTTTCTTCATTTCCATATTTCTCTGCTTTATGCAAATTTTCATAACATTTCCAAAATATTTCTAATACTTCTACAGGCTCTCTTGTTATCTTCCTTGTTATAGGCTTCCTAAGCTTGGTGACTGCCCTTTCAACTTTTTGCTGCCTGCGTTGTTGTACTACAAGTTTTGGTGCTCTAGAATTATTATCCAAAAAAAAAAAAAGTTGCTTAACGGCAATCTTTCTAAACTCATGCATATTACCGAGGTAATAACTTATTTTTTGTTTAGCATTCTGCACTTGCTCCTTTTCTTGTTCTGAGAGAAACTTTAATATTTGTCAATTCCCCTAAATAATTCTTGCTACTGTTTAGCCATACCTGCCTTTTATTTCCAACTTATTTCCAACTTAGTTTTAAACTCCACTTTAATTTTATCCCACTCCTTAGGTATGTTTTCAGAAGATAAATCTATCTTCCCTAGCAGGTCCTGAATTAATTCCACAACCCACAACCACAGGTGGGAAAGTGCCTTTGTCTTATTTTCATTTCATTACCCTGCATTTTTATTTTAGTTATTATTGGTGCATGACCTGAAATAGTTATTGAGTGAATTTCAAGACCTTCAATTAAATGCACATGTTCCTGTGAGATATAAAATCTATCTAGTCTAGCCCAGTTTTTGTATCTCAGTGAGTAATGTGTAAATTCACTCCGAACTCCTATTACTAAATTCATATCTTCCATGCCAAACATTTTCAGAAATTTCTTCAAAAATCTACCCTCCCTTGTTATATCTTCCCTTCTAGGGCCCCCAGACATATCTTCACTGTTGCAAACCAAATTCCAGTCTCCACCTATAAGTAATATTCCTTGAGGAACACTGATTAGTCTCCCAGAATTTTCTTAAGCTCCATTATAGCAGTTTTAGGGGGGGATGTAAATGCACGCCAGTGTAATCCTCCTCCCTAGCCAGTAGCCCCTTAGTACTATGTACCTTCCATTATTATCTTTTTTCCTCTTCTATTCTATTCTATTGGAGCTCATCTAGTAATGTCTTAGTCATAGGTGGCTCTACAGTCAGTCAAACAAATGTATCACTCACCTGGCTGGACAAGGACAGACTGACAGCTGCCTCTTAGGTGACAGGATCAGCAGGGTCACTAGGGCTCTCGACTCTCACCTGAAGTGCACATATGACATGGCCATTTTGCATGTGGGAGTGAATGACTTGAGACATACCTCTTTGGATTATATGAAAAGAAACATGAAAAAACTCTCAGAATCCGCATCTGAAACTGGTATGCAGCTAGGATTGAGCAGTATCTTATCACCAAGAATGATGTTACAATGCAAACAAAAGATAACCCACTTAAATTATTGGCCTAACTACTGGTGTCATTCTAAGAGATCCTGGGAGGAGATATTCGACAACCCTAGCTGATTTGCTGGGGATGGCCTGTACCACTCTCCTCATGGCTTCCTTATATTGGCCAGGACTTTTTAATCCCCCATAGCAACTATATAAAGGTTGTATTGCTCAATGCTAGAAGCCTAAAAAGAAGTTGCACTCCTTACAGGCATTCCTAAGTTTTGAAAATATAGATGGCTTTGTAGTTACGGGTGTGAAGCCCCACCACTAGACCGGTAATCAAGGAGCCTCAATCCTCACCACTGACACCAGTGGGGGATGTACACTAGGAGGATGACAGGTATACACACAGTATTTCCAGATGCAGTTCTCTGCATCAAGTGCAATTTCCCTTAAGAGCACACAGAGACCACAGTCAGTCCATGGCCGGTTTCTTCTTCGTTCTCCAGACTCCTCACTGGCACAGCTATAGAGTTGAGATCTCAGCTGAGTGGCCAAGCCAAGACCTCCAGCACCCTCTCTGTCCAACCAGTGCTTTGTATCCCTGCCCATGTAGATGACACATGCACACACTTTGAGGTTTGATTTACACACACAGACACACATGCACATACACACACACACACACACACCTGGGAAAGGGTGGCACATGTTTACTAACTATGCCCCCTTTTGCCCAGACTATAAGCTAGTTATCACTGCCACCAGCCATTCCTTATCAGCTACTTTAAGGCCCTTAACAAAGGGTGCCCAATCTTACTGTGTAATGTTACTATCAATACAAATGGTAGCTTGATCAAGAGCAAGGCTATTAGGAGTGGCCCACAGTGTCATCAAATAAACATGCAAGTACTCTCAGAACTTAAATATTTCTACAAAGATCAACCACAATGAAAGGTTTAAATATATTTAATAAATAATAAAACAACAAGAAAATACTCAGTATATAATTACAGTGATATCAGAATTAAAAATCACAGGAAATATTTAAAACATTGCAGGATTATCTCAAAGAAATAAAGAAAAATATCAAAGCTAAGCTTTGCTATATCCCTGACTATATCTAAGGGAATTATACTGCTACCTAGACTTACTCGCTCAGACCAAGACAGACTACAGAATGCTGAGTCTCTCTCAGAGAGTTCTCAAAATAATATCTCAACTATTACTGTTGGGCATACCTCTCAACCTGGAAACATCAAAAATCTGGACAAGGTCCATGAAAAATAGGTACAAATCTGTACGCTGATTAACATCTAATTTGCCTACATAATTGCGTAACCCACCCACTCCACTGGAATTGTAGGATAGCACCTTTCAAACGCAAGCTAAAGAACAGACAACCAAAATATGGCACCAGAGTTCCCCTGCAGCCATTCCAATGTTCCATTACCGGACTATTTTGCCCCATTTACCACAAACACTAATGTGTGCATACTGCTTTACTTCTACAATGATTATTTGGATTTTATTTTTACATTTTGCAGCACAACAATTCACAAACACTAATAGACATCTGCTAAACAAAGCAACACTGTCTCACCATGAAAATAGACTTGGCATTAAAACTTCTCTGCCCTTGAAACTCACATTCATTGAAACAGCATTGAAACCCATACCACAGCCAAAGAAAATGCATTTGGCCAGTGGTGGATAAAGATTACCTTTGGGCTGTTTTCAAATCATTGGCTCCTTGCACATAAAACAAGAAACATACATGTGTTCTTTTCTTTGATCCACCTTCCTGGCTTTATTAAATTATATTCCTTGTGACACCTGTTAGAGTGCATTTTTAATTTATTGTTTGAACATTTTTCCAGTAGGCTGTACTGTAGGCAATGAAACAAAATGCATGAACCAATAATGACAAAACTGCCCAATTCAGAACATTTCCATCATAAACGTTTACTTCCATACCCACACTATAAATAGAATGACAGAAGTGTAAGCTATAGGCATCTTCCACAGCTTCTCACACTTATTTTCAATTTCATTTTTTTTTGGGGGGGGGGGGACAAAAGGTAAAAAAACAGGGACACATTTTAAACATTGCTTGTATAATTTTGGAAAGCTGCTAGAATAAAATGTTGTGTTACCACCATGCATTTCACTGGCAAGTCTTGACCCCAGGACTCTATGCACTGCAGTCAGAGCAACATACCACTATGCCATATTAGCACTTTCCTAAAAAATAGGAAGACTGAAACTTAATGGCTATCATTTAGTGAATTCAGTTCTCACTTATCACCATAGCTCTCAACCACTTAGCACAAAAAACCTGGACAAACAACAAACACACACACACACACACACATACACATCACACACACACACACACACACACACACACACACTCACATATATCTGCATTTCTATCTCTGTATATATCAATATCTGTATTTATCTACACACGCACATACTGTATATATTTAAGGAAACAAAACTGTAAATGGCAGAACAAAATTCTGCATCTCACTTCTGTTAAACAAGTGTATTGATTTATGCAATACACTGCTTAATACCTTTCAGTCTGAGTAATTCCCATTGGATTGCAACAACACATTAAATCAAAACATGTATCATAAAATGAAAACTACAGAATTTAATTTCTATCAGATTATCAATTAACACTGCAAATCATACTGATAAGAAAATAAGATTTATGGCAGCAAAACTGTTCATGTTACAGTCAGAGCACTCAGACAGAAATGTACTTCTGATTTTATATTTAATTCAAATGCATCAGTTTGATTTTCTTCTGATATTCATTGGTACTTCCTATATTCTTGAAATGATCTGATTGAAGAGGACATTGATATGTGATCTTATAAGTGTGTCTCTACTGCCTTGTAGAATTACGGTTAAGGAGACTAGTCATTTGCATTACAGAACATCACAGCATGAAAATCATTGCTTGAAGGATAACACCACCATATTTATTGCACGTTTAAAAGGCAACACAATAACTCATGGGTGGGTGTCTGTGACTGTTGAAAGATGTGACGTATATGAGGAGGTAATAGCCAAGAGCCACTGCACTATATCAAGACACTAACAAACATAAGGCTTGTTAATGTTCTGACAGCCATCTACAACAGCTACTGTTTACCTTCTCTTTGAAACGTGCTTGTTGGAAAACTGAAGCAAAATACACATATATATATTTATCAGTAAGGTAGGGCTCTGTGTGTGTGTGTTATCTGAGTAACAAGCTTCCTCAACCACTGTAGTTATCAGGAACTGCTGCCTGAAATCTCCAGCAATCTGAGAAAACAATGGACGAAGATGTTAATATAAACAGATATACAGTTAACTGTAGAGAGAGAGAGAGACAGACAGACAGAGATGAAAAGGAAGGACATTTAGTCTGTTAGCTAACTTTGTACAGTACATGACCTTGAAAAGAGAAACCAGACAGACAGACACACACACACACACAGACACACACACACACACACACACACACACACACACACACACACACACACACACACACACGTGCACACAAACGTGCACACAAACACACACGAGCACACGTGCACACACACACACACACACACACACACACACATACACACCTCATTTCCTTACCTGAGTCAACAACTATTCTTGATCACCAGCCCCGAACTGCTATTAATCCATTACTGCCCGCTCGCATTTGCTGATAATCTGTTAGAGCTGTTCCTGTTCCCGCTCGCTCGCATGTACAACCAGAAATGATGTCTGCAGGATGTGAGCTCCTTCAGCTCAATTCTGACTGGCTGGTAGCCCTGACGTCATTGCACACATGATGATGTCAGCACCAACAGCGCGAAAATAAAAAAATTACACAAAACAAAAGGAAAAAAATTGGAAATGAAGGGGTGCCACTCAGGAATCGTGACACCCCTTCATTTGGACCCCCAAAATTCGGTAAAAACCGAGTAATTCGGTATGGTTGGGAGGTATGCTGTTGGAATAGCTTACAGAATTACACCATTTTTTGACATTTGACTCTATCCCAGGTGAAAACACCCATTGCTGGAATCTGGCAATATTTAGCATCTACCTGTGAAAATAAATAGACAAGGGCTTTTCCTCAAATCTTTGGCAAATGGTGGAAATCATAAAACAATAAAACACTTCAAAAACAATACAGAAAGCTCCTTAGTTTTACACATTGTGTCTCCTTGCTGCACTGAAATTGAAAACCAATATCTTTTTCATGGCCTAACCATAAAGTAATTTAATTTCAGCTATGTTTCAGAAATTTTGCAAGTTATCCTCCCGTATTCCAGTTTCCCCTGCTGAAATATATACGTTTAAACAATTACAATAGTGTATGTACATTTCTGTTCTATTCCAGTCACTGTGGATACACTTCAAACATCACTTTGTAAAATACCTTTTCAGCACACACGTCTGTACAAACCATCTTATATGACATACAGCTCTAATACATTTGTAACACAAACATCTTATATGAATCATGTTGATATTCACAAATGGCACATAATTATTTACAAAATTCCAGATAGCTGGGCTGGCAGTATCTCCTTTCATGACAACGGGAACATAGTTTCAGAATACTGACAGTATCCCCATTGGGTAGGATTTCAGTGCCCACCACTCTTTCAGACTCAGTGCAGAAAATTGCAGTGTTACTGGAGGGGGATTGTCGGTTTTCCTAAGAAGCCATCTCATCTCCAGACTCATAAATTAAGGACAACAAACTTTAACTCCTCCATATCCATTTCATGGTAAAACTCTATATCATATCATAGCCAGCTACCACATCCCTTCCATGTTACTTGCAGCCCACAGGGTATATCTAAACAACCGGACATCCCACCTCATTAAGACTAGCAATATTCTCTTGGGAGACTTCAACTATCCCTCTGTTAACTGGGAAACCTTCAACATCTCAAATAAATATGCACAAAGATTCCTGGACTTCATTAATGCCAGCTTTACAGACCAAATAGTCAAGTCTCAACTAGTGGTTTAAAAATACTGGACCTGTTTCACAACAATATAGCCACCCTACGCTCATTATCTAGAGTTACAAAGTCGCTTGTCAAATTTGGCCACTGTTCTATAACGCTCATTATGAGGGTAAAACCTGACGTACCGTAATAGCCTTCTGTCTTTAGAGACTACTCTATGGCAAATCTAATTCATCTAACTGAAGTATTAATGACCCCATTTCACATGCTACCACATTTACAGACAATTTCTATGCCCACCTTAAAGCATGCATTGAGGCACCTATCTCCAGAAGACATAAATAAAATGCCAAATTCAGGAATAAACCCCTGTGTGGTTAAAACAAGCTATACAATAAAAGAAGAAACTCATAGCTCATAAAAACAAACTTAATACCCCATCATCTAGAAATGAACTCAAAGAGTAACTTGTGTTATGAAAAGCAAAAAATAATGTCTCACGGTGTACAACAGACATGGAGCAGAACTGTTGACATAAAGCAATTGCAAAGTAATATTTACATACTGGGAGTACTTTAATAAATAAACTGCTACAAGGCTTAAAATTGGAAGCTGACAGATGACAGGCACTGTGTGATATATGAGCATTTTTGACACTGCTATGGAAAACTAGTCATATACCAAAACACTGGCACTCTGCATTGAATGAATAGCAGTAAAGATGTAAAGGTTGCAGGTACTGTTAAATGTGATGAGTGTCAAAATGCATAGGCTATTGCAAAGTCAGCAACAGATAAACCTGATTTGAAACTACTTAAGGACATTGCAGAGACACTGCAAAATCACTTCAGCAAAAAGCCAGTAGTGACACAGGAATGACTCAGACTCCATATGACAAATCAACTTGGAAATTAAAGTACATTTCAAAATACTGCAGAATTCTGTAGGCCAGTACAATCATCAATATTCATATGGACAAGTGTTATGCAATAATGGACATAGCTATGTCTGTGTAGCATGTACTCTGAGAACACAGAAAAATCACTTATCAAAACAAGGTTTGGTATTATTACAGCATAAATTAAATACTACAATATCAACTGAAAATATATTTATTCTTTTGTTATTTATTTGGATTTGTCAATAAAACAGTGATCAACTACTGATTTCAGTCTCAGCCTGGGGAAAAGTTTGGCAATAAAATTAATTTACACAATACAGGCAGACTGTCAAATTCAATGTAATGTGTATAACAAAGTTAGAGTAATGCAACAATTTAGTAAGCATTGTTATGCATCTGATATGAGAAATTCTTTAAATTATACAGCTGATTGAAGCTGAAATTAACTTACACATTATGAAGAAGTTATACACACCATACACAAGAGAATCACATCTTAATGTAAGTGAGATATACAGCTACAGGGATATACAAAGTAAGAAAGTAATTAGTCAGTGACAGAATATGGTATTATTATGTAATGAGGCTAGGGACAGAACACTGGCATTTAGCAAGTTTCAGAAGATAAGTTTTTAATTGTGTTCAGAAGACTGGGTATGATGATATTTCTTTGAGGTAGGAGGGAATGGATTCTCAGAGTCTGAGGCTGAGAACAGACAAGCAAGCATCTATGAAATGAAGCTTGTTTTTTAGGGCTAGTAGTAAGGGAGCTGAATGGTTACAATTTCTAAGGTTGTAGGAAGGATGTTGTCATATTAGTTTAGCTTCTAAAGAGGGGAATGTTTGTTTGTATATACAAGTCTGAATAGCTGGGAGCCTATAAGGAAGTCAGTTCATTCCTTGACTGGGAGCCATTTTTTTGTTCAGAAGACTGTGTATGATGATATTTCTTTGAGGTAGGAGGGAATGGATTCTCAGAGTCTGAGGCTGAGAACAGAGAAGCAAGCATCTATGAAATGAAGCTTGTTTTTTAGGGCTAGTAGTAAGGGAGCTGAATGGTTACAATTTCTAAGGTTGTAGGAAGGATGTTGTCATATAAATTTAGCTTCTAAAGAGGGGAATGTTTGTTTGTATATACAAGTCTGAATAGCTGGGAGCCTATAAGGAAGTCAGTTCATTCCTTGACTGGGAGCCATTTTTTTATTTTTTTTCTAGAGTTTTGCAGTGATGTTCATGCTTAAGGGGAAAGAATGGTGAACCCGCAGGTTTTATTGCTGAATGATTTTATGTACGTGACATCTTCTTTGAAGGAGCAGCTAACAAGGGGAGTCCTTACTCCAGATAAGGGAAAAGGATGTCTTTACCAATGGCTGATCTGGATGCTTTGGATAGAAAGGAGGACAGTTTGCTGGAGAAGAACAGTGGTGAGTTAACCTTTTTCCTGCTATTGTCAAGATGAAGAGTGAAGGAGAGAGACTGGTCTAGCCGGACACCTAGGTCTTTGAAAGTGCTAATGTTTTTGTAAGGCAATGTTGTTGTGATCAAGTATTTGTAGCTGAAAATGGGTTTTGTGGAGCTTCTGCTTGGAACCCAAACTTTTTTTTTGGAAGGCTTAGCAACTTTTTATTTTTAATGTCTAAGGGAGATGAAATCAATTTGAAGTTCTTTTTGTGGTGCCGCAAGGGACTGATTTAATTGGAATGGATTCTTGTTTTGATTTCATGCATAAAGTGCCAGACAGAAGAAGGTGAGAGAGTTGAAGGATTTGTTTCATGACAAAGACGGGGCATAGGAGGGGAGGTAATGCTAGAGCCTTGAAGGACATCTTTTCTGAAATTAACTGAAGGAGATAGCAAGCACTGGACTCTGACAGTAAAGTGTCATTTAGACAGATATTTCTGTAACCATGGAATGAATGGTATCTGGGCTAATTCCTATTTCAATTAGCCAGTTTAAGAGAATTTTGTGATTCACTAAATCAAATGCTTTGGAGATGCCAATAAAATGATGACAGTCAGCTGGCATTTGTTCGTGCCTAGGAGTTCATTGATTACAGTCCAAAATGCTGTTATTGTATAGCATCCTGACAAAAAGACATGTTGTTTATGTAAAAGAAGATTGCATTTGCTGCTGTATCTGTTAATTATGGTTTACCACCATATGGTCGAGCACACAGGGCTGGAACCTATATATGTCTGAATGCAATTAGCGAATTCTGGCATGCCGAACAGTCTGAATATCACAAGAACACTGAATATGATATTTCCAACAATTCTACATGCAGAAACGAGTACTAACATAGGTCAAAAAGGGGAGGGGAGTTTGCGATTCACAACATCTGTGTTCGCAAATGTGGGGTGTTGCTGCACTCCTTTCGGACATTCGGCCTCGACCATCCACCAGTCGACCATACTGTGGTAAACTGTTAATCATATGTAGATGAGTTTCTCTTATGATTTTTCCTAGGGAGAAGAGAATAGACTTTGGGCAGTATTGTGATGGTTTGGAGGGGTTGTTTTTTTCAAAATGGATTTACTGTGGCAATTTTCCAGATTGAAGGTATAATGTTTTGGGTCAGGCACAGGTTGTATATATGTTTGAGGGATGCACATATAAATTCTCAGCAGTAGTGTATGAAACAGGATTCTATGCTTTCTGATCATGGGGGGCTACATATATATCTTTTTTTCCCCAAGAGTGGTTCAATACCATTGCTTTCTATATGTTAAAGATCAGTGGAATGTAAAGAGAATGCCTGGGAGAACAGGGTTTGTATACTGCATTGTTAGATACTAATGGGGGATTGTTAAGCTCTGTGAGAAAGTAAGGGATGTAAACATAAGTGTGGTACTCTTTTGGGTTGATTACGTTGATCTATCTGTTAGCTGACTGACTTCTGTCCAGAACTGCTTAGGAATGTCGGTTATAGAGTATTGTTTTGATTTCATGAGCTCATATTTTGATCACTGTACGGCTTGTTTTGCTAAGTTTCTGAGTTGGGTAAACTTTAGTCTGATGTCTTGGGCAGGGCTGGCTTTCCAGGTCTGCTATGCTTCATCTCTCAGTTTTAAAAGTGATTTTAGTTCAGTGGTAAGCCAGATGTTTTTATTTGTTTAATATAATTTATAAATTTGGGAAGGGGAGCATGCGCCTTTTATTTTTAAGAGTACTGGTGAATGATTCTGGGATACATCTGAATATCAAGAAAATGTTATCTGAGTGCACAGATAAGATGGTGTCTACTAAAAGGAATACTAAAAACAAGCAAATTTTCATTGAGCAAGGTGCCAACAATTCCAGTAATTGTTTGCTTAAAGATCAAGATAGTTAGATAAATCATAAAAGAACTGAATATGTGTACAATGGAAGGGTGGCAAAAAGGTGTAAATGGCAAACATAAGTAACGTGATACCAAACACTAAGCCTGAAATATACCTAATCATAGCAGATACATGAAGTGATGCTGAAACATGGATGAAGAAATTGGAAAAAAATGAACTGAAATATTAAAAATTGCATAATGTAAAAAAACAAAACAAAATGTGACTGAAGATGATTGTAAAATAATATGCATCATCTCAAAGGTAGCAACAGTAAGCTTAAGAATGGAACCATTTGATTTGGACGCAATATCTATAATTGTTAAATGTTTCCAAAGATGCAAAAGAAAAATGCAGTGCAGTTAAAGACATTTACAGATAAGGAAGTTGCCTGTGAAGGTAAACGTTAATGTGCCAGTGACTTACATATGCTGAAGAAAGGAAGGCAAGAGGTGTATGAAAGAATTAAGCTGTCTATTCATTAAGGTATTAAACATGCCATCACAAAATGGCAGTCAACAGGTCAGAAATGAAAAACTGTTACACCTGTTGGCAGATGTACTTGAGTAACCCACACGCACTCCTAAAAATGGAGAACACTGATATCTGTGCAGTAACTGAGACCTGGTTCAAGGCTCCAGAGAGCATCCCTGCAATACCAGGCTACAACTCTTACCACACTTTACGGCCACAAAACCAAGACCGAAACACTAAAGGTGGAGGAGTGTCCATATTCACCAAGGATATTCACACCTCCAGGCTAGTTGCCCAACACAATGCATCTGAAATTCTTCAGGTGCAACTAACACTAGGTAAGACTGCAATCCAAATTGTAGCTTGCTACAGATCCCCCACCATGCCCCAAGATTCTCACTACACCTTTCTAAACATACTGGAAAATATTAAGATACAGCCAAACACCCTAATACTGGGTGATTTCAACTACCCTGCCATTAACTGAGAAAACTACTCGGGTACCAACTCTTTTTCCCAACGGTTCTTGGAATTCATAAATTACAATGCCCTGGATCAATTAATCCTTTGTCCCACCAGGGGCTCCAATATCCTAGACCTGGTCATTACCAACATGGGAGATAGATGCTCCACACCAGTGGTCACCCCCGCATTGGTCAGGTCTGACCATAAGCAATTCACCCTTGACATTCACATTCCACCCCCACCCCCCAGTAAGGAAACCTCCTTAAAAAACTTCTCCAAAGCCAACTTCATGCTACTGAAGTCAGAAGTGACAAACTTCATGACACCCATGCATGAGATCTGAAAGTTTGACTGCAGAATCCTACAATAAGGCACTGTACGAGCACATCTACTCGTGCATGAATCGTGCCATCCCAAATAGAACCAAGATGCTCTTCTCCAAAAAAAGGAAGCCAATCTGGTGGTCCCCTGCTATAAACAAACTATACGACAGAAGGAAGAAACTGCTGCAGAAAAGAGGAAAATCCCAGGATACAAAAAACTCCCACACCAGCCTCAGTAAGAAGCTGAGATCCCTCATAAAATCCTCAAAAGCTAGTTACGAAAATAAAATTGCCAAAGATTCCAAAGACAACCACAAGGAATTCTATAGTTATGTCAAGAATCTAAATGGCAATGCTCAGATCTGCTCTGAGCTACAACAGAATGACATTAAATATACTGATCCCAAGGATATTGTCAATATCCTGGCAGAATGATTTAGTGCCAACTTCACCCCCCTCTCACCCCCTAAAGAGCCCATCTCAATACCAAAAGATTGCCAAATTCCGGTAATCACAGCCACACATGTAGAAACCGCATTCTCCAAAGCTAAGAATACAGCATCCATGGGACCAGATGACATCCCAAGCTGTGTACTACATGAGCTACAAAATGAACTGGCACCTCACCTAAGTGTCATGTTTAATCACAGCCTCACCTCAGGCTTTGTACCCACTGAGTGGCACACAGCTAAAGTTATCCCACTCCACAAGGGGGGATCCACCTTGGATCCCAGGAACTACTGTCCCATCAGTCTAACAAGCCTTATCTGCAAGGGCATGGAACGCATTATCATGGAACTTATAATCAAAGACATTGGCAACCTTCAAACACTGGACGTCACCCAGTTTGGGTTTGTGAAGGGCCGATCTTGTCTCCTGAATCTGATTTACTTCTTCGAATCAGTCTTCAGAGCTGTGGACGAGGGTAAGGCGGTTCACACAGCCTATATGGACCTCACCAAGGCCATCAACACCATCTCCCACTCTGGAATCATAGATAAATTTACTAAGATGGGCATAAATCCCTACATCACTCGATGGGTTGCCAACTGGCTTACTGACAGAACCCAGACTGTAAAAGTAGCCGACTCCAAATCCAGCTCCAGACAAGTGGAGTACCTCAGGGTTCTGTCCTGGGACCACTCTTGTTTGGCATCTACTTCTCTGAAGTACAGGCCAACACTAAGGGATTCTGGCTAACAAAGTTCGCAGATGACTGCAAACTGGGAGCCATTATTGAATCCCCAAATGATGTGGATATTCTACAAAAGGGCCTTACAGAAATGGATGCCTGGTGTCAGAGCCATGGGCTCAAGCTTAATGCCATGAAATGTATACTTATCCCCTTTGGAAAAAAACATGTACCCATGAATTACCACATAGGTGGCAGTACACTAAACTTCAAAAGTGTGATGAGAGACTTAGGGACACAGGTGGACAGTGGTCTCACTTTTGATAACAGTCAGGAAATCCTTCTATGTGGCACACCTCATCACTAAGGGCTTTTCAATCCAGAAAAAAGGAGGTCACTGTCCCACTGTACTCATCCCTCATTAGACCCATTTTTGAGTATAATGCCCCATTTGGTATGTACCTCACAAGACATCTGCAACAGCTGGAAAGGCCACAGAAATACCTCACTAAAAGAATCACAGGCCTAAAGCAGATGCCATATGCTGACCATCTAAAAAATCTCCAGCTATACTCTGTGGCATCTACTCTGAGGCGATCTCTGCTTAACATACAAGGCCATGTCAAACCCTGAGCTGTTGGACATGCTCCACTTAAAGAAATCCAAATCCCTCAGAGCCACATGCTCCAGGGATCTAAACCTTGTCATCACAATGAACAAAACATGCTGGAGGGATAGGTTCCTGACCCAGAGACTCCCCAGACTCTGGAATAGACTGCCCATACATGTCAAGCAGAGCACCTGCTTGGCCCTCTTCAAAAGGAACCTTGAGGACTGGATGAGAGATAGGAAATTCACCCCGGGAATCATGCCAGTCACACTGCTAGACAGGGGTCCAGAGAAGTAAATATTGTTGGAAGAACTATCCAGGGAATTGTTATGGCTAGGCTTGTATAGGCCCTAGGGCCGATAGCCTAGTTCCAACCTATGCGTGGCCTCAGCCTGGTCTGTGACATCAATAGGACTTGTTGGCGGGACAGATTTGTGTCCCATAGACTCCCCCATCTGTGGAACAGACTTCCTCTCCACTTCAAGCATAGTAACTCTTTACCCCTTTTTAAGCGTAACCTGGATAACTGGATGGGACACAGAAAATACACCCCTGGGATTCTACCCGTGTCCCTGCTGGACAGCAGCATCAGGTGAGACTTGTCTAAACATGGGCTAAACTCTTGGCTAGGCTTATAAGGGCCTCAGGGCCAATAGCCTAGTAACTTCCTATGATCCTATGTACAATATGTTTTTTTCTCAATTAAATGCTAACCTTCAAGCTTGCAAATAGAAAAGACAGCACTGGAATAAAATGCCAAGCCAAAGTCTTATAAAATTTGTGTAATGTCAGCTGCCTTAAGGCCAACATAAAGCTAGAACTGCAAAGGAAGGTGAAGGAATATTATCTAAAATAGAGTAGAGAGAAGGTTGTACGCAGATTACATAAAATGAAGGAAAAAAGAAAACAGGATAGTAGGAGGAATTCCAAACATATCTATTGTGGTCTGAAACTAGTTTCAGTTTTCGTTTTTATATTCACTTTTTGCCAACTAGTATTTAATTGTATTCCTAAAATGCTGATTCCCTAATGCTACAGAGAAACATCAAAGGCCATTTCAGATCCATATGCCAACATGTCACAGACGTATTAACCATACACTTGGAAGTTTCTGCACACAGCATACAACCAAATACTAACAATTTAGAAAATGGGCCTAGACAAGACCAAATCCTGATTGGACAGCTGATATTCTGACGGAGTGTATTAACGTACAGGAGAACACTGTAAAGACTAAGATTGCCTACTTACAGGAGACACTTATTATTTTGCACACACCAATACAGTGCTTTACTCTTCCTACTACTCTGACAACCCTTGGGTCTTTAAGCTCACAAGTGCAAGCAAATTTGCTCAATGACTATCCCTCAAGCAATGGTGCTGCCATCTTTCTACCACCACCTTCTGACTACACCTAGCTTTTGTTCTGTTACGAGCTAAAAACCTCAAATGCAATTACTGTATATACTTCCTTTCCACATAGGGTGAACCATTAAGCTTGTTCTTATAGGAAACAGAAACACATTCTGTCCCTTACACAGAACAGTGAACACCATCCATTTTTTTCAGATAAGCAGACTATTCCCATAAATGTACAACAAATTACCTGGCTTGAAAAAATGTTAACATTTACTCATAAATTCTTTTTTTTTTTTTTTTTTAGCTTTTTTTATTGATTTTCATGAAATAAAATAATACAAGAAATATGATATATAAATATGCACAATATATGTCTTAAAAACATCATAACATGGAACAATAACTATTTACAATGTCCATAACAGATATAATGTCATTGTTGTGATTACATTTTATCTAGTAGTTTTTCAAGCTTCAACCAAGGTAATTTCTTATGTGTTATCACAGTAGTTCTTTCTGAAATAGTTTGCAACTCCCTACTACATACAAGTTTAGCTAATAGTAAAAAATCTGTAAATGATAGGATTTTTTTACACTTCCAATTTGATGTAATGATTTTTCTTGCAATTGCAAGCAAGGACCAAAGAAGGTGCACCTGTATTTTGGAGATATGTGTTGGTATTGGTGCATTAAACAATAATAATGAGTAGGATACTTCACACTTGTCCAACCACAATGCTTTTATGAAATTTCTGAACTCTATCCAGAATGGAGTTACTATTTTACAAGCAAGAAACATGTGTACCCAATCTGCACAAATAAGAAGTTATGTACCTACCATAACGTTCCATGTTAGTTGTCTTCTCTCGCCTTCTTTCTTGCTTGATGGGTTCGGAGCCGATCCTCGGCTCCGACTCGGCACTTGCTAAGCTCGAGAGTCACTTTTACCAGCTCGAGGCAGCCCCATATCCCATGATGCAAGGCGGTAAGTACCCAGATCTCGTTTGATGACAAAGGGCAATAGCACCAAGCATAAAAACACTTCCAAAAGGAAGAAAGAAAACTTACAGGCTGGAAGAAGGACCAGGTCTGAATGGTCTTCAGCATAATAATTTCTTATAGGAAGGTCTGTCCAGGCCTGGGGGAAGGAGGGAGGGGCTAAAGAAAGAAGGCGAGAGAAGACAAATAACATGGAACGTTATGGTAGGTACATAACTTCTTAATGTTAAGTTGTCAATCTCGCCTTCATTGTTGCTTGATGGGACCGTCCTAGCACCTCTATCCTGGGTGGCTCAATGGAACAGACTCTTGAGGACTGTAGAGCCAAAACTGGCTCTGTCCCTGGAGGCCAAGTCCAATTTGTAATGGGAAACAAAAGTATGAGGAGTGGCCCAAGTGGCGCTGCACAAATAGTGTCTAAAGGAAGTCTAGCTTGAAAGGCTGTAGAAGTAGCTAAGCTCCTAGTTGAATGTGCTTTAGGTTTTGAGCACAGCTGTTTTCCCCTGAGCAGATAAATTTCAGAGATGACCGAAGAAAGCCATCTAGACAAGGTCACTTTAGAGACAGGAAGGCCTTTCTTATTATCCGCATAGGAAACAAAAAGTTGATCAGATTTCCTAAATTTTTTGTTCTGTCCAAATAATATCTGAGTTGACGGTGGACATCAAGATAATGTAGTTTTTGTTCGGCTCTGTCTGAATAGTTTGGGAAAAATACAGGGAGATCAATGGATTGATTCAAATTAGACTTTGAGGCGACCTTAGGCAAAAAGGTCGGATTAGTTCTCAATGATACTCTGTCTTTGTGAAAAACCAAATAGGGGGGTCGAACCGATAGAGCATGAAGTTCAGACACCCTCCTGGCTGATGTAATAGCTACTAGGAATAAAGTTTTCCAAGAAAGAAATTTCAGGGAACAAGAAACAGCTGGCTCGAAGGGGGGAAGAATCAAGGATGTCAGCACTAAATTTAGATCCCATTGAGGAGGAGGATTCCTGATTGGAGGCTTTAGCAGGAAAATTCCTTTCAAGAAGGCCCTACAGAGCCTATGGGACATAATATTGTGATCTGCAATCCCGACATGAAAGTTCGAGATAGCAGCCAATTGAACTCTGACTGTGGAAGAAGAGGAGCCTGCATGAAAAATCTCTGCTAAGAAGTCCAGGACTGCCTGAACAGGGGCAGTGAAAGGATCAATATTCTTGGCCTTAGCCCAATAAGAGAAACGTTTCCATTTGCTTGCATAAATCCTCCTGGTAGAGGATTTTAAAGAAGCTACTATGATGTCTCTAACAGGGTTAGAGATCAAAGGAAGCCTGGCTAAGGAAGGAAGTGGAGCAACCATGCTGTGAGGTTGAGAGAAGGGATAGACCGGTGCAGCTGACCGGATTGGTGAATCAGAAGATCTGGCACTGGGTCCAGATGCCACGGCTGCACCAAAAGGTGACGATGGAGGAACGGGAACCAAACTTGTCGAGGCCAGCAAGGAGCAATGAGAATCAATTTGGCTCTCAAAATGGTTGCTTTCTGGATAACTTGAGGGATCAGAGGAAATGGAGGGAAGGCATAAAGAAGTCCCTGGGGCCAATCCTGGGTCAGAGCGTCTCTGGGGGGATGGCCTGGAAGAGGGAAGAGAGAGAAGAAGTCTGGGCATTTGCTGTTTTGGGGAGTAGCAAAAAGATCGCAACATGGACGACCCCATTCCAGAAAAATCTCTTCCGCTATCGATTGCTTGAGAGACCACTCGTGAGGCATGAGAATAGCTCTGCTCAATCTGTCCGCTACAATGTTGGTTTTCCCAGGGATATGCGTTGCTACCAGAAACCGATGAGAGGAGATTGCCCATTGCCATAGTCTGGCGCTTCTCGACACAAGGGGTAGGACTTGGTTCCGCCCTGTTTGTTGATATACCAAACTACAGACATGTTGTCTGTGTGGACTGCAATTGTCCCTACGGGAAGAAAGTCGTTGAGGGCTTGCAACGTTAAAAGCACTGCTCTCATCTCCAGGACATTTATGTGCAGGTGGTACTCGAACGGCTGCCATGTCCCATGAACCATCCTGCCCTGATAATGACCCCCCCACCCGATCAGGGAGGCATCCGTGGTGACAGTGGCTACCGGGGATGGGGGTACAAAGTGTCTGCCTTGGTGAACCTGGGGAGATGTGATCCACCAAGCAAGATGATCTTTGCAAGTCTGTGTCACCGGAATCTGGTGACGCATTGGAAGTTGTTGGTACGACCACTGTGTGAACAGCATCCACTGAAGAAGGCGCATGTAGAAGCGAGCCAGGGGAAGAAGAGTAATGGCCGCAGCCATGAGGCCTAATACCTTTAGAACCATTCTGGCCTGTACTTTCTTGTTGGCTAGAATGATCCTGACATGACTTTGAATGTCTGAAACTCTTTGATCTGTAAGGGTAGCTGACATCCGAACAGTGTTTAAGTTTGCCTATGAAAGTAATAGACTGGCAGGGCAATAAGGATGACTTTTCGAAGTTGATCGAGATGCCCAAATGAGAACAAAGATTTATTGTGTAATCCCTGGCTTGAATAAGCTGATGCCTGGTGGTGGCTGACAGGAGCCAGTCGTCGAGATACGGAAACACCTGGAATCCTTGACATCTCAGGTGAGCCGTGACCACTGCCATGCATTTGGTGAACACTCTGGGGCTGTGGTGAGACCAAAGGGCAGGGCTCTGAACTGGAAATGACTGGACCCCAGCCGAAAGCGGAGAAATCTCCTGGGCGTCTGTGAATTTTGATGTGATAGTACGCATCCTGAAGATCTATTGAGCACATCCAGTTGTCCTTCTGTAAGAAGGGCAGAATTGACTGAAGAGTGACCATTCGAATCTTGTCTTCCTCACAGACTTGTTGAGTCTGCTGAGATCCAATATTGGTCTCCAGTCTCCCGTCTTTTGGGGACCAAAAGAACCTTGAGTAGATTCCGGGCTCTGAATGGTCTGTTGTAACTGGCTGAATGGCTCTTTTGCAGTAGTTTTGAGACTTCTAACTCTGCAATTTCCCTTAGACCGGGTGGTACATCTGGAAGGGAATTTGAGGGTAGAAAGGACTTTCCTCGAAAGGAATTATGTAACCCTTGGATATGATCGACTGTACCCATCTGTCTTGAGTGAGGGAGTGCCAGGCTTCAGGGTACAGTGATAATCTTCCCCCGACTGCCTCCAAGGAGGGACAGCCGGGCAACATCTCAGGGATGCTGAAAGGGCTTGTCAGAGAGAGGCTCTCTGTTTCCCTGGTTTTTTGGACCCCCTCTGCCTCTAGAGCGGCATCTGTTGTTGTTGCCCCCTCTGCCTCTAGGGGTAAACTGACCACGTGAATCCGGCGTGACTCCTTGGGATTTGCGGAACCACATTTTGCCACCTTTCTGTCCTTTGGGGTAAGGTCTAGAAGGGGTGGAAAACGGACTCCTGACAGAAAGAGTCTTACCGTCCTGCTCACACCTGGTCAAAGTTTCCTTCACTTGAGGGCCAAACAAAGCTGACCCATCAAAGGGAGAATTTGTGAAGGACGCCTTAAAGGGATCTGCAAAGTCACATAGCCGCATCCAGGCTTGGCGTCTGAGAGCCACACCTGTACCTGCGGCCCTACTCGCTCCATCAGCAGCATATGATATTAGCCGCATGGAGGAGTTTGCAATGGAATTAAGGGTTCCTAGCTGCGAAGCAATTTTTTCCTGAGCCCCTGCAGCTGTAGGATCCTGTACAACATCACCTAGCTCCTTAAGGATATCCCTTTGGAGTCTGGTGAAGTGACATAGGTAATTCAGCGAACGCATAGCAAAGGTCGCTGAGGAAAACATCCGCTTACCGTACCTATCCATGGTCCTAGAGTCCTTATTAGGAGGATGGACGGGTACGGAAGGATCTGCAAGTTCCTTCTTGGTGGCAGCAGCCACCACCATGGCATCAGCGGGAACACCCTTAGTGAGGAATTGCTTATCACATGGGGCAGTAATAAATTTTGAAGGCCTCCTAGGGACTGGCTCTACAGAGTCAGGAGCAGCCCATGCCTTTCAGGCAATAACCTGCATAAGGGGGCCGAAAGGCGGAGACACCCAGGAGGTGGAGGGCCGAGATCCAAACGCCTCTAGGTATACTGACTCATCCTCAGAGGGATTATTGGTGGGCCAGTTTCCCCTCTGTCTAAGGAGTTCTAGGATGTCTGAGAAGGAGACATCCTCAGAGGGGGATCTTGGGGATCCCTCTGACTCATCTAAGTCAGTATCTGAAGTGATAGACTCGGGGGAGTCTACATGTTTCCTCTTACAGGTCCTCTTCCTAGGAGGATCTCCCGAAACATCAGGAGAATCCTCGGAAGAGGGGATATTCCCAATGGGAAACCTGAGGCGGAGGATCTCTGGGTCCTGTAGCAAGAGAAGTGGCAGAGATGTCAACAGGCACTATAGAGGGAGGAGCTAAGGGAACAGACTGCTGGCTGATACCGTGGCCAGCACACTCTTCATCACCTCGAATGCTCCCCTCCCAGGAAGGTCCGAGAGAACCCGTTCGAAGAGCTAGGAACTCCAGGGACCACCGAAAGGGAAGTCTCCGAGGCAGATGTCGGAGCAGAGCTCACCAAGGCCGAGGCTCCAAGGGGAAGAGCGGGTTCGGACAAGGGTCCGATGCCACTCACCCCTCGGAGGAGACCATGGAAGCCCGCCACGAATCCCTCTAAGGAAGGTCTCAAGAGGAGATAAGAGTAGAGGCTGAAGGAACAGAAGGGGTATCTGTCCCTCAGCCGTAGCAGTAACCATTCGAAGACTCCAACTCCAAGCTCTGGGGTAGAGTTGAAGGAGGAACTGCAATGGGGTGTGGACCAATAGCCGTCTGTTGAGACGGGCTATGTAACATTTGGGCCAGTGCCTGTGACTTAAGTAATCTACTGACCACTCTCTCTAAATCATGGTCAGAAAGCCTGGATGACCTTGAAGATCGGCTCCGATGGCTCCGTTCCGAGAGGAGAGGTGAAGCCGGAGCCGAAAGTATCGGCTCCAAGGAAGGAGACCTAGACCTCTTCCTCGAAGGAGCCATCGGAACCGATGAAACTATTGAACCTGTTGGAGCCGACAACTTATCGGAGCCGACAGGTAGCTTCGATGCATCGGCTCCAGCCGGAGCCGATACAGCCACAAAAGTAACGGTGTCGGAGCCGATCGGAGCCGACACCGATGCCTGAGCCACATGGTGGTCAGAACCGATCGGAGCCGACACCGAAGTGGTCGAACCAGAATCGGCACCGATAGCCATCGGTGCCGAAGGCTTTAAGCCAGAATCGGCTCCAGCGGGCGATCTCGACTCAGAACGAGTCGGAGCCGAGGCCGCAGGCTGGGACACAGAAGCCTGGGCCTTGGAAGACTTAGAAGTCTTGGATGGAGCCGACTTAGCGGGAGAGCCCTCCGGCAGAAGGCCCCTCAAAATCAACTTATTTCTTCTTTCCTGCAGGACTCTCTGGCTGAAAGAATGACAAATAGCACAGGAGTCCTGCAGGTGAAGAGGCCCCAGGCAATACAGGCAAGAAGTGTGACCGTCTGTCAGAGACATTTTCTGACAGCACGAGTCACACTTCTTAAAGCCTGAGACCCTTTCTTTAGACATGGTGTAAACACAGACACACACACCAGTCAAAGAAATTAAATTAAATATACCAAAAGGTATAACTAGAAAACACACACACACACCCTAACAGGGGGGGGGGATGGGATGGGTGAAAGTCTGACTAAAAAAATAAGAAGAGACAGAGAATTTTCTGTCAGAAAAGGTTTAAAACTAAAATAAAACTAACAATTATGGGTTTTTTTGTTAAAAGGGGCTAAAATAGCAAAGTAGCAAATCACTTACCAGGAGCTGGTAAAAGGAGGACCTCATCAGCGAAGCGGCAAACGAGATCTGGGTACTTACCGCCTTGCATCATGGGATATGGGGCTGCCTCGAGCTGGTAAAAGTGACTCTCGAGCTTAGCAAGTGCCGAGTCGGAGCCGAGGATCGGCTCCGAACCCATCAAGCAAGAATGAAGGCGAGATTGACAACTTAACATGTATTTCCTCACATCTCCAACATTTATTAAGATTATTTTTTTATATCAAGTCCATCTTATGTGGGGTAATAAAGCTCCTATAGATGTATTTCCAAGTGAAGATTTTCCAATAAGGGGATGATGTTGTGCTACTAATTGATTTAAGTACTAATTCTTTATCACTATCTGAAAAAATTGATTTGTTTATTCTCTCTGTGAAATTCCATAAGGAGTCCTCTGGGATTTGCATATTGGTTCTTAAAGATTTACATATACTTGACAATGATAGAATATTATTAATGTGCAAAGTGTTTATTTCACAAGGAAGAGAAAGCATTTTAGGTAAAGGTGTTGTGCTGATGATATGATATATTTTGAATTCCTTAACTATGTATTCTCTAAATATTTGTATGTTCAACCAGTTGTTGTGCGTTATGTTATACCTGACCATAAGAGAACATAGTTCGTGGATATTATTATTGCAGAGAAACTGGTACCAGGAAACTAAACCATTTTCTTCCATTACTTTTATTTTAGATACGTTGAAAGAGTCCAGACATGTCTTTGTGTATGCTATGGGAAATAATAAAAATATTAAACTTTTTGTCATATGATTTTTGTTTATTATCTTTTTAAAATTTTCTAATATATAATTAGTGAAAAGAGAATTTTTTTTTCTTACTGGTATTGTAGAAATGTTCTTTGACAACAAGGAGGATTTTTTTATTTTCTGAGAACATATTATTGTCAATATTTGTGTCTATGTCAGATAATAAGATATTTGGAGTTTAACAATTGGCTCATCACATTAAGTATGGTCGATTCCGCATAAAGTTCTAAATTTGGGAATGCTATTCCCCCATCTTTCCAGCTTCTGTAGTGCCAAGCATAGCTGATTCTTGGCTTTTGAGGAAACTATAGGAAATTTATTAACATAGAATTTAGTTGCTTCATTAACTTTTTGGATGGGGAGGCAATTAAAGTTTGGAAGTAGAACAAATGTTTGGGTAATATGATCATGTTTATTAATGACAGTCTTTCTTCTATCGTGAAATACATTTTATTCCATCTATTTAAAAATTCCTTAACTGTGGATAATAGGTATTTGTAATTTGTTTCTAAAGTATTATTCCAGTTTGACTTTATGTATATTCCTAAGTACTTAATGGTGTCATTTACCCAGTTAAAATTGTTGTGTTTTCGTAGTAAAGTGTTTACTGTTTTATTTATTAATAATGTTTCTGTTTTGGTGTGATTAAAGCTTAGGCCTGAAACCTCTTCAAAAACTTGCAGGGATTTTGTTATATGATCTATAGAGGAATCTATACTTCCAATTGTTAGCATGATATCTACCGCAAAAATGATGTATGATATTGAGTTAACATATAATCTGTTAATTATATCGATAAAGTCAGGGGATAAGTTATATACTTCTAATACTTTAAATAAATAGGACCAATTTATAGAGTCAAAAGCCTTGTTTAAGTCTAGGCTAATAACTGATAGTTCTTTTTTTCCCTGTTAGCATGATCTACTAAGGAAAGGAACCTGATAACATTGTCTTGTACTCTTCTATTTATGATGAAGCCTGTTTGATCATCACCTATTATGTTAGGCATCAGTTGATTTAATCTGTTAGCTAATATTGATGTAAAAATGTTATAGTCTGCATTTAATAATGAAATGGGACGATACAAATTTACTATTTTGGGGTCTTTGTCCTGTTTTAGGATAGGGGAAATCATGGCATATTTACAGGAAGGGAATGAGTTTGTCTTTTTTCTGAATTCCTCAAAAGCTTGTAAAAGTATCTTTAATGTATCGTCTGTGAGTACTTTATAAATTTCTCCTATTAATCTATCTAATCCTGGGGCTTTATTGTTCTTAAGGCTTTAAATCCTCTCTTTTAGTTCACTTAATGTTATTGGTTTGAGAAATTTGGTATTCTGTTCTATTGACAGTTTGTTGTCTATGTTCTCATTTAAGAAGTTATCTTTTGGGACATTGTTATTAATATTTGGATTGGTGTTATTTATTATTTCATGACTCATAAATTTTTCTGATAGCCGTATTTCCCATCTGATCAAGGCACACATATATCTGTGTGTGTGTGTGTGTGTGTGTATGTGTGTGTATGTATATATTCTTACTCCAAGGTCACGCTACAGTAGAGTAAAGGAATATTCCCTTACTCACACCACTCACACATACCCGAAATTGCTGCTTCGATGAACAGAAATTTCGGGTATGTGTGAGCGCGAATTTGACTTTTGATGAAAGCTAAATTTGCGCAAGCATCCGGGTCCCATATATATATATATATATATATATATATATATATATATATATATATATATATTTATATATATATTTATATATATGTATACACACACAACACACAAATACACTCTGCCTTCTTCACTGGACACTATCCATTTTCATCTGATAGGCAGGCTATTCCTGTAAATGTGCAATAAATTACCTTTAAAAAATGTTAATATTTATTCATACACTATTTTTCTTTTGAGAGGCAAACTGCTTATTTGAGCAAAGCACACATATATCCATATCTTTCTCTCTCTCTCTTGCTCTCTCTCTCAATCTATATATATATATATCTATATATATATATATATATATATATATATATATATATAGAGAGAGAGAGAGACATAAATAGATATAGAAATGGAATACATCCATATTCTCAAATGTTCATAATATTGAATGACATTATTGCTAGCAGAAGTGATCAAATAATCACATTATTGCATTTGTTGGCATTACTTTGTTGGTGGTTATGGAACTGTGGGGAGTGGGAATTTGCCCTTTTCCTGCTGTTGTGCGATCTTGCATTTGGTATACATTATTTAGGAGGCGGTGTGTGTTGGGGGGACGTGTGAGGTTTTCCTTTTTTTTTATTTAATTTTTTTTTTTATTTCAAATCTTTGGGATCGATGTTTTGCTGTTTTGTTACTTCAATATTTTGAAGTACATCATATTAGGCATTTTAAGCAGGAAAAATCAGATGCAGAAAAACGAGTAGGAAACTGGTTGGAAGAGTGGAAGGCAAGCAGTGCAAAAAAGAAGATAATTAAGGCAATACACAGTAGCAGAGAGAAAATAAGTGCAGACAACTAGTTCCCAGTTATGTAGAAAACTATATTTCAGTAGAGCAAACTATAGGGTTTAAACATGTCCATAGCACAAAGGAATGAAGCACTGACTGTTGTCTCTGCCACTCAGGTCTAACTAATGTGCCAGGGTGTGGAAGACAATCCCAGTTATGTAGAAAGCTACATTTCAGTAGAGCAAACTATAGGGTTTAAACATGTCCATAGCAGAAAGGAATGAAGCACTGACTGTTGTCTCTGCCACTCAGGTCTAACTAATGTGCCAGGGTGTGGAAGACAATCCCAGTTATGTAGAAAGCTACATTTCAGTAGACCAAACTATAGGGTTTGAACATGTCCACAGCACAAAGGAATGAAGCACTGACTGTGGTCTCTGCCACTCAGGTCTAACTAATGTGCCAGGGTGTGGAAGACAATCCCAGTTATGTAGAAAGCTGCATTTCAGTAGACCAAACTATAGGGTTTGAACATGTCCTTAGCACAAAGGAATGAAGCACTGACTGTGGTCTCTGCCACTCAGGTCTAACTAATGTGCCAGGGTGTGGAAGACAATCCCAGTTATGTAGAAAGCTATATTTCAGTAGACCAAACTATAGGGTTTGAACATGTCCACAGCACAAAGGAATGAAGCACTGACTGTGGTCTCTCTCACTCAGGTCTAACTAATGTGCCAGGGTGTGGAAGACGATGGCCACAGTGGGAAAGAAGAATGTTTTTTGTTGTTCTTGTTGTAACATGTGCTTAACAAGGGCCCCAGAGTCTGTATAAATGGAGCTTGCTTTAGTGAAGAGTCATACCTCATCATTTCTTAGAAATCTTAGCCATTATCAAAACCTGGCATATTATCCATTTTTTTAGCAATCTTTAAAGAAAGAGGAGATCTCTTACTGCAAACTTGGAGCACCATGCGAAAACCAGTAAACAAGGAAGACTCAGGGTTCCCAGTAAAAGCACCATCATTGATGTCAGCTAATGGGATCTCTCAAGATTCTAGAACAGGAGCATTTGAGAGAAGGAAGTCTAAGTAATAAACTGTTAAAGCTAGGTCCATCTTGAAAAAAGTTTAGCAAAGCCTTTATTTAACAGTTCTACAAGGATTTAATGTATTGGCTAATGGTCTTACTTGGCAAAAGGCACAATCCAAGTCAGTGGCCACGTTATTTTTTATTTTCTTTTTAGCCAGATCTGTTATTGCTAAAAATCATCTTAGATGGTCTTTTTTGAGACTCTGAGCAATGAACAAGGTTTTGACGCTTTTGTGACATGACCACTCAAAATAATTCCAACTTGGATGTAATTTCTGAATAGTTATTCACAGAGTTGTTTCAGTCTTCCTGAGTTTCAACAGAATGATAAAGTCTGCGTAGAAAGTGAGGTAGCCTGCTGTCTCCACCCCAACCCCCCGACACACACAGACATAGCAATATGTAGCTACAAAATAAAAACAACAGCAAAACCTGATAGATGGACTCAAGAAAATGAAGTTTAGAAACACAGAAAAGAAACACAGGACACTGCTGAATGAAGTGTTGTTCCTAGCAATCTTTTAAATCATGTGTCAGAGAATGCATCAGGAATCTACAGAACTTTATTATGCATGGCATTACTATAGCTACCAGCATATTGTTAAGACAAATAAGGACATTGGTGACTGTTATTATTCAGAAAGCTGTACTGTCATTACTCAAGGTTATTCTTGTTCGTGGTTTAAAGAATATCCAAATTGAGGATGTAGAGATTGTATCTTTTTTGTATGCGGTGATGCTTTGCTCTTCGACTCAAGTGACTGTGATCTCCAACATGCACTGAAGCAGTTAATTTCTGTGTGAAAAGTGGGTGGAATCAAAATCAGCACCTCCAAATTAAAGGGCATGGTCTTGTCCCAAAAGGGAATGGATTACTCTATGTGTGTACCAGGGGAAGCTGCTGTCTCATATGAAGGATTCGACGTATCCTGGGGTCTAGTTTGCAAATTATAGTGCAAGGAATCAGGTGACTAACTAACCAGCAGATGGTTCCGGCACCAGCAGTACTGCATGTGTTGTACCACACTGTGGGTATGAAGTGAAAAATGAATCAAAGGACAAAGTTTTCAATGTAACTGTTAGTCTCTCGCTGTCCTCACTGATGTTCATGTTCTTTGGGCAGTAATAAAAATGATGAAATCACAGATACAAGTTTCCTTCACAGGGAAGCTAGGTTCTGTGTCTGAGAGAGGGAAGAGCTTGGTAATGCAGAAGGATCTCAGAGTACAGCTTCTGCTTCTCTGCAGAGACAGGAGTCAGTTAAGAGTTTGGTTACATATCGCAGCTAGCAATACAGCAACTCCCACAGAGGTGTACCTGGCACAACCCATCTGCAGGAAACCCCTGTACAAACACAAAATGTGCTGGACAAATCAGCTTCATGAGAATTATTTGGGGATCCTATACAATGAGCAGGAGAATTGTTGGGGACAGTTTAGTCTGGTGTACCCACAACCCAGGAAGAAGAGTATACATTGGAAACAAAGACAACATTCCAGTGCCAAAGGAAGACATCAGACATGCTTGTCTTTAGTACATGAAGATCTGGAGTTACAGTAGGCTTCCACACGATAAAACTATCTTGTATAGAATGGAAGCAGAAAATTCTCAACCTATGTATGACTTCAGAGCAGTTAAGATTCAAAAGGGCAGGGGAAATCTCAAAGACAGCCCACCATGAAAAACTGCACATCATGTACATTATGTATGAAAAAAAGGTATGGATAGTAATCTGGGTTGCAGCACCACAGAGATCTTGGACAGAACAGTACCATCATCTACTCACCTACTACTGCAAAAAGGCAGGGAGATGGTGAAAATAACCTAGAAGAGGGGAAGATGGGAATAAAAAGTAGCTGCATTGCATGTCTGTTCTCTAACAATGGAATGGTCTATGTGTCCAGGATGCCAATATGATGGATTTCCAGGCCTGAACATGTAAGGCAACCTGACTTTCAATCACTTTGTGGACCAAGAAAAGATAACTAAAACCTCAAAGAGACAGTAAAGGATTTAAAAAAAAAAAAGAGTCAGGAGCTTCTTGACAAAGGGACTGCTAGGCAAAACATGATTCCTGCAGCCAGACATGGACCTAGACAGGGTAATGACAGGGTCACCCAGCCATACCAATATCAAATTACTCAGCTGTTTCTCTCCACTTACCAAAAAAATACTGTTACAACCAGTCAGTGTGGATACTATTTTCTTATTTTTAGAATTATCACAAAGATTTGGATTTAACTGAAAACTTTTACTTCAGATTTTACAGCAAAAATGGCAACCACCATTTGCTAAATAAAACAAAAATCTCTTGCACTGTAAACAGACAGACAAAGAATGAGCAACAGTAAACTTCTCTTGCCTTGAAACTCACACTTATTAAAAGTGTGTCCTGCAAGCCATTACATTACAAAAGACTTGCTGGGATTAATACGCAAACAACATACAGCAAAGAACCAATTACTAGCTATATGAAAGGTGCAAGAAATCTAATAGACAGTGTAAAAATTTGATAACAGCCTACTGGATCCAAGAGTCCCTTTTTAGGGGCAGCCCAGGAGCACTGTCTGGTGAAATGACATTTTCAGCATCATACAGTAAACAAACTAAGCCTGAGGGTTTCAAACCAGGAAGCAGCTTATTAACAATTCATAGCCTTATTCATCTGTACTAAGTGCCAAACTCTGTTGTAGCCCAACTTAATAAATTTCACATGTATGTGATTGAAAAAAAACAAGTTCAATTAAAATGCATTCATACTTAAAATATTAACATTAAAGTTGTAGACTTCATACTCTCCAGTTTATTCACAACCAGATAATAAACACACCATCAACATTCAACAAAACAAAGAAACCAAGGCTTGTACCCAAAGAACTTGACTTTTATGATGATACTCCTCTTCACTACAACTGATTTCTTCCTTTACATCATAACTACCTCTGGGATACTGGAACCAAGTTATACACACACACACACACACACACACACACACACACACACACATACACATACACACACACACACACACACACACACACATACACATACACACACACACACACACACACACACACACACACACACACTGAGATCAAGTGAATTAATAAATACATAACTAAGGACTCAGAAATGTATTTCATCTCAATGGTTCATAGGTTCATAGGTGTGTATTAGGCTAATGGCCCTGAAGCCTTTACAAGCCTAGCTTATAGGATTACCCTGGCATTGTGCCACCTGACCTCTGTCAAGTAGAGTTGCTGGAGTGATCGCTCAGAAATGTATTTCAGCTCAGTGCTGTTTGAAACATATAGTGAAATCCACTGCAGCCCCACCTCTGATCTCTCAACTTCTGAGTGAAAAATGAAAGACGGACAAAATAGGGAAATGATTTTACATTTTCTGTCATATAATCAATATACATTGGATTAGCAAACATTTTCTGAAGGATACAAAGTCTGAAATTCCCATCATGTCATTATTTTGTGAATACAATCCACAATAATTTGACAGAAAAACAGACACTTTACTTGTAACAGACAAAAATACTTCACAACTTCTTGCTCAAGAACTCTGGACAAATCCAAAAATAATTGAAGAACAATTTTTTTAAATGTTATTCTTTATTATCTTATCTCTTTTTAATTGAGTAACCCCACCAGACAAAGTGTCCCATTTCAGGGATGGCCAAGGATCACTGTCTGAAAGTTACACAGTAGGCAGATGGAGGTCGAAGGAATTCAGTCCTGTACTTCTGATTACAAGAAACAGTTCATTAACAGCTCAGGTTCCTAAGTGCCAAACAACTCTAATTCAGTTTAAAAGTTAACAGAGCAGGTGCTGTATGGACATGTTTTTTTCTTGACAATAAGCACCATAAAACACTAATGACTTGCATTATTGACTGACTACAATCCCAAGTGATTTACTAGAAAATGAAGAATTTAATAAGGGACAGAACAAAAACCGGAGGCAGTACAGGAAGTGTTTTGCAAAATTCGGGACAAATGTGAGGCATGGAGACAACACTATGTCACTGAAATAGTTAACAGTACAACAGGTTTTGTATTGATATCTATTACTGAATGATAATAACTATTAAACAATATTGAATGACTGTAATCCTCAGTGATTTACCAGAAACAAAAATCAAGTTTTATGAGGGCCAACAAAAACATGAGGCAACACAGGAGCATTCTATAAAACTAGGGACAGGTGACAGGCAGACAGACAATTCTTTTTCACTAAAAAACTTAACAGTATAAAAGGTTTTGCACTGATATGTATTTTCTGAACAATAAGAACTATGGAATTCTAATGGCTAGAATCTTTCTAGGATGAAGAGGCCTGCTGATATGCCTCTGTCCAAGGGTGCACACACATGCACATGTGCACACACACAAACACACACGTATACACACACACACACACACACACACACACACACACACACACACACACACACACACACACACACACACACACATGTCTAACTGGGCCAGGAGCTCGTTTTCAGTGGAGGCCTGGGGAGAAAAACTCCAAAAACAGTAACAATACTAACAATAATAATTATATACAAAGCAAATATGAAATACAAATTCAAATAGTGTGTGTGTGTGTGTGTGTGTGTGTGTATGTATATAGATATATATATATATATATATATATATATATACATACAGTGAAGCATTACCAAAGACACCAACACAGTTGCAATTGCATATACAGCTATGAGCAATGGTTCATATGAACCCATGTTCAACAGAATAGCAGAATGAAGTTGTAACATATAAGCAGATTCAGCATGGAGATGAAGGGGAAAAGTGGGAAGGGTAGAAGTAGCAGGATAAGGAGTAACATTAGGAGAAGTGATGTAGTAAAGGAGCAAGGAATAATTAGCTTGGAGTATGGCAGCAGCAAAGCCAAAGACTAGCTAGGTATTCTTTTCGGAATTGTTTGAACTCATGACGGTGAGGTTTTTTGTGATGGGCTGAGGAAGAGTGTTCCAAAATTTCGCAATTTTTTAATAATAGAGGGAGTCGCCATGATAGTTGCTGGAGTGGCTAACCTTTAGCATTAGTTTATCAGAGGATCTTAGGGACATGAGATTAATACTAGGTTGGACTAGGTTAGAAAGAGCAGGGCAGTTACTGGGTTGGTGGGCTATTTTGTGGGCCATGGTAAGTTGATTGAGATAAAAGGTTAGAGAGTTCTAGTCAAATGAGCTGGGAGAGAACAGTGCAGTGGTTAGTCCTGTGTGGATGATTAGTGGCAAACTTGGCAATTTTGTTGCAACAGGATTCTAGGTTATTGAGGTTAGTCTTTCGCAGGTTTGTCAATATATCAGATCTGTAGAGGAGGGTGGAAAGCAGTTGTGACTGAGCAGTGGCCAGCCTGGCACTTTGAGTAAGGTATGGCTTGGCCCTATAGAGGGTGCCAAGCTTGATGTGAACTTTTTTGATTTGGTTATCAAATTTTAGATTATCATCTATTGTGACACCTAGAAGTTTAGTCTGGTTTGTGGGTTCTATCTTGGTTTTATTTGAGGAGGGGAGTGTGAGATGCGACTTGGATGGTTTGGAATTTTTGCTTCTGAAGACTATTATCTTAGTTTTGTTTGGGTTTAGTATGAGTTGATGCTCAGAAAGGTATATTTCTTGAAAACAAGTTTGCATTTCTATTTGAAGTTCTTGGGGTGAGCAGATAAGTGTTGCATCATTGGTGTACTAGAGAATGGAAGGTAGTTGAGTTGCAGAGGTTGTCTTCAAATATGCTAAAGAGGAGAGAAGCAAGTATGGAACCTTGGGATACACCAACTGAGATGGGGAGTAGGGGGAAGGACTCTTCTCCAATTTAGTAGCCTGCTGTCGGTTAGAAAGATTGCTATGGAACCAGGATAGGGATGATGAACTGAGGCCATAAGATGAATGTTTATTGAGTAGTAGTTGGTGGAAAATGGTGTCAAAGGCTTTGGACATTTCGAAAAATATTGAAGAGACAAGCTGGCCTTCATTTAAAACATGATGAATGGTGTTAGTAAAAGTTGTTACAGCAGTGCTAGTACTATGTTTAGGTCTAAAGCCATTCACAAAACTGGATAATAAGTTGTGACTAAGGAAGCAGTTAAGAATTTGATTGTGGATGCATTTTTCTAAGATTTTTCCAAGGGGGTGGTGGCTATGGTACAGAAGTTAGCTAGTTCTTTAGAAGGTCCACCTTTGTGGAGGGGAATGATGTGCGATATTTTCCAGAGAAGTGGGATGCTTTGTTCAGTAATAGAATGATTAATCAAGATAGATATATAGTAGGCAATAAAAGGAGTGACGATTTTTAAAAATTCATTAGGATGTTGGTCAGCTGCAAGACAGCAGGGATTTAGCTTGGTTAGGAGAGCTTTTATGTAACTAGTTTGAGTGGAAGTAATAGTGAATGGGGTTGGGATTATCTGGAGTAGGAGTGGGAAGAGTAAGTGGTTGATTAGGCTGGCTACCTAGCAGGGAGGTCATAGTCATTATAAAGTGAGAGTTGATTTGAGTTGCAATAGGGTCAGAGCTGTTTGAGGTAACTGGTGCAGGGGTTGGGGTACGACCAGGGCTGAGGAGATGGTTAATGCTTAGCCGAATTTTTGGGGGTTTAGGTGATTCTGTTGACAGGTTTGGAAGTCAGTTTGTGTTTTTTGATTTGTTTCTTAACTATATTCCTTAGTTGTTGATATGTTAAGAGAGTTACTTTATTGTTGGTGGTATGGCAAGCTGACCAGGCTCTGTCTCTGCATTTTAGTAGCAGTCTGGTGTCATTAGTTAGCCAAGGTAGGTGTTTGGCTTTTGAGCATACTTTCCTAGTGGGAGTAAGGTTATTAAGTAGTTTAAGAAAGGTACTGTTGAAATACTGAACCGCTAGGTCTAGATGGAGGTTTTTAAGTGGCATCCAGTCACATTGTTGGAGTTGTAGGTTAAAAGTAGAGGGGGCTAAGTTTTTCTTGCTATGGATGTATTTGTAAGTGATGTTGCTTTGAGTAGTTTCTGTATAGAAAGTTAGGAGAATGGTCGCTGAGGAAGTCTGGAAGGCAATCGGCTAGGTAACTTAGGTTGGGTTTGTTACTCAACATCCAATCTAATGTTGACTGCTTTTTGGAATATAACCACAAACAAAGAACATGACAAGAACCAGTATTGCAGCAAAAAACACATGCCAGTTAAAGTCCAAAAACCACACATCTTTAATAAAATCCAAAAGGAAAGTGCTTAACGTTTGGATTTTATTAAAGATGTGTGGTTTTTGGACTTTAACTGATGTGCGTTTTTTGCTGCAATACTGGTTCTTGTCATGTTCTTTGCTTTTTGGAATGTCTGTGTAAGTTGGAGAGGTTATGGTTTGGGTGAAATTGAAGAGGTTTAGGAAGCTGGAGGGGTTACTGGATGAGAAGAAGTGTCAATCTAGGTTGAAATCACCAAGAACTATAGTTTCTTGGTTGAAACTGGTAGATGCCTAAGAAAGTAGACATTCAATGGTGGGAAGGTTATTGCCTGGTGGGAGATAGGTGGCTATGATAATTATTGTTTTAGTTGGGTTGATTTCAAGGTGAGTAGTTAGGAATTCGGACTTGGGTAGGTCAGGAGGAGCACAGTGTAGTTGTTCAACTTTGAGAATATCCTTAAACATAACGGCGACTCCACCACCTCTTTTCTTTAATCTATTTAATCTAATGATGTTATAGCCAGTTGTGATAACTTCCTTGTCTTTAATGTGGGGCTTTAGTTGGGTTTCAGTTATCACAGCTATATCTGGTGAGTATGTGGCTAGGGCAGCATGGAATTCACTAGCTTTTCTTATGATGCTACGGAGATTGAAATCGATAAAGAGTAGGTCAGTATTAGAGGTTTTTGGAAGGGGGAGTAGGGATGGAAATGTGTAGCAGACTGAATAGGATTTGTTTGGATGGTATGTGGTGAAGATTGTAGGCAGGGTAGGAAGTTATTATTGGGACCTGGGCTGAGATGGATGTCAACTTGGAGTTTAATTTGTGTTACAGAGTGTAATAGAAGATGTCTAAGTTTGTTAATCAGTAGGTGTCTGTGTGTCTGAAAGGTAAGAGCAGAGATGTTGAGTCATTAAAAACTTGTGGGCTGATGTCAGTAAGTGTGCGATTGTGAGTAATGGGTGGAGAATGGAAGTGTTGGAGAGTGGAAATGTCTTATTGGGTATGAGTGGAGGGAAGTGCAGCTGACAGGCAGACAGAAAACTCTACTTCACTTACTTATCAGATCCACAGTAAACATGGAGATAACTTCAATACTGGATGGTAATAGACTTTTCCCCATGCTAGTGCTAAACTGCAGCCTAATCTACTATTGCTGTGTTTTTATGCTGTCAAGCTCCAGGGAAACTATTTCTCATTGGCTGCCACACATCAAAGCAGAATAGCAGAGTAGATTGGGATATTTTTTAAAGCTTGGTTTTTATTGGGGCTCCCAGGTAGTACTTGGCCCTAGACAGCTGCATAGGTTGTCTTGTATTATACAATGAACCCCCCCATTAATATTCCAAAATGAGCATGCTGATTGGCCAGCGTGCTCGTTATAAATCCCACAATATACCAATGGAAAAAGATCCAGTCGCCCGGACTTTTTTCTGTTGGTATAAAGTGTGCAAAACTTTTTTTTTTTAAATAAATAAAAAAAAAAAAACGGAGCAACGGAGACTTTCTTTTCTCCGTTGCTTACGTTTCAAACCACTGATGTACTGGGTATGCGTAGGAATGCAAGTCCCATACGCATGGCCAGTACATCAACTCAAGGAAGCAGTATACCACCACCGGCGAAACAGTAATGTGTCATTATACAAAGACATTATTTAAGAAAAGTAAGTATTTTTTTCTTAAATAATGTCACTGTATAATAGCAATAACCGACTCTGTGGTTGTGGTATATTGAAATTTACCCATGGTTGGCTTTATTTAATCACTCTGGCTTCGCCCTCGTGATTAAACCACGCCAACCGTGGGTAAATCTTCAATATAAGATAAAAATAGCCAGCAACAGGTAGACTGCGAGTGGTAATAGAATTTAATGGTATAAAGACTGCATCAAAAAACTGGTTTCGGCCTGGATTTAACCTGGCCTTCTTCAGTGTTATCAAAAAAAAAAAAAAAATTTTTCCTAAATCTTCAATATACCACACCACGTTGTCGGTTATTACTTAATTATTACAGCCCTAGCTGCAACTAGAAACTGCCTTGCTGCTGAGAGGTGGAGTGGACTTTGAAAGATAACTTCTCTCTTCTATATCACTTCCGCATGTGCTGATGGAAGGTAACATCATAACTATTCTCCTTAAGGTCATACAGGAGCTCTTTATAAACTGCTTGCCAGATTGGTTTAATGCAATGTAGGGACCGCTTTGCATACTTTCTAAAACTCAGAAAGAAGAACCAAGTTCAGCAGCCATGCATGTCAACCTAACGACATTCCAAACACTACAGTCTTGTCCTGTGTATCCGCTATAAAAACAGCCTTAAGATATGGCATAAGAGCTTCAGATCTGTCATCCAGATTATGAAGAGATGGCTTCAGGTTGGAGTTAGGTGCAATGAAAATCGGATCTGGTTTTTTTTTTTTTTTTTTTTTTTTTTTTTTGTGAAGATGTGTCAAGTATCATTTCAAATACACATTATGATTACTAATGCAGAGGCCAACAAGTTCAGTAAATCCTACCAAAAGATTTAGATATCTGAAGTTCTCATCTGGGGGAAGGTCACTGAAGTGGTAGAAATAGTGACACTCCTCATAGACAGGTGCAGGTAACAGAAATACAAAGTACTGCTACTGTATATGTCAGTGCAGAGGCACAATAACAATCATCCCTGGTTGTGTCATATACGTGGAATACGTAATGAAACGCACTGTGGGAAGATGAAATCATGCAAGCATGGCAGCTGCTGTTAGACCATTCTGAACAAAAAAAAAAAAAAGCTTTGTGAATATCCTTCAGGCAAGGTTGCCTGAGTTTGTTTATTCTCTACAACTTCTGAATTGCGTGATTAGTATTACATGTTGTTTAGCTAATTACTGTTTAATATACACACTGAACCTTTGTCTTCAAAAATCACTCCTATTTAAGCTAAGAACTATGTCTTTGTGTACTGTACATATATGCTATCCCAGTCCATCCTGTAAGCTAGATAAGTAGTGTTATCTTGTTAAACAAAGGCTGGAATAAGGGGCTTCTAATTACCAAAGTTATTTCAAGTCCTGCCTTGTATCGCAAGTACTAACATTATTGAAGATAACAAAGGGACAGAAGCACTGCACACTCATATGCATTCACGAGACAGATAACAGAGCCGCAGAAAATGAAAGCATATATAACATATGTTAAAGTGAAAAAATACAAATTATATGCATTTATACAATTTTAAAATGACAATACACTTCACTGACAGACAAGCCAATACTGAAAAGACAGTTCATTACAACATGTTCTAAAGCCTGTTACAGATAAGCATACATAACTGCAGTCTAGGCATTAAGACTATCATGTAACATTAATTCAAACCACCTGTAAATATGTTCAGCTTCTTTGTGTGCAGTCTGTTTACCTTTAAGCAGACAATGCTTTACTGTTGTCATGGATACGTGGCTCTTTTTAAAAGCAGTTCCCACTGCAGCCCTAAGGGACTTTGTTTTTGTGTTTCTTCTCAAAAGGACACACTAACTGATAGAAGACTTATGGACTAACATAAAATGACATGCTGAAACATTTTTGATAAATGTTCTACTTTATTTAAATGTTTTAAGGACAAGCAGCAGACATGTAAAATGATCATACCTTAAAGTTACAGTGCATAGTGAAACGTGCCTGTGTCAGACAGATGTACTGCAGTTCAAGACTTAATGCTAACTACGTCTTAACCTAGTTATGTATTGTTTGTGAAGCAGGTGCAACCGGAGTTCTTTACAAACTGTGGTCTACTAATCACTAACAAACATGCCACTCAACTGCACAAGGACAAAGCCGATCTCTGCAGATAAAAATGTACTTATTCAGGGTGGAGAGCTTGCCGGGGTCATGACTTGAGAGGTACAAAAAGCTGTTGCTGCAAGAAGGGCTTATGTCTAAGTATCATTTCAAATACACATTATGATTACTAATGCAGAGGCCAACAAGTTCAGTAATATGCCTCACAGCTTCAGAGTTCAACATAAAGAAAACCTTGTCTTATCACAGTCTAACCTGGAACCTTCATCAGAACAAAATGCTTACCACTTTGAACCTAGATCAATAAGAAAATACCCTGGCCAGTTCAGAAGACACATGGGAAACTGAACAACAGGCAAAAGAGCCATTATCTAGAATGTCTAAAGTCGGTGCTTGTGCTATGTTGATGCAGGAGTAAATTACAAATTACACTGTTTAGCACCATAAGTGAGGTGTTATCAAATGAATTTAAGGGTGCAAACACAACAAAACTACAAGATGGATATTTTTGGAGGGAGGGAAAATTGTTAGTTCACCAGTGGATTTATGCTGACCACACTCAAGATATGCTCATGTATGAAACCAGTATTAAAAAATGTATTTGGCTGGGAGGTCTGTACTCTACAATTTGCTTTTTAAAATAAAATGTGAACTAAACCTTCACTTAAGTAGACCGAAAACTTAGCTGGAAATGCTGGTATGATTTAGGTTTATAGAACATTCCTTCATGTCACTTAGATGAAAGCTATCATAATAAAATTAGTAGTTTTCTGCATCACTGTCCTTTACTATTATGAAATGCTACACACGTTATTTTTTAAACTAAGGCCTGCAGTCTGATAAATTGGCAGTGCATGGTGCTGGCATACTCTGTAACAAAACCATGCTGTCATACTTGCTGATATAGTGCAGAAGTTCACAGGTTACATTTGCTAGGGTTAGGATAGGTTGCTAACAGCTGTTAGCAATGCATGGGAGTTTTCCAGAGGTCTGCAAAACAGGTAGGTGCCAAAAGGGTATGCATAAACCTCTTCACCAATTCTGAACTATAGTGACAGGCGCATACACCAGGCTACAAAGAACTGCATAAATTAAACAAAAATAATGAAAATTCTCAAGCTACAAAAGTAATACATAGCCAGAGCTAGAACAATGAACTATGAACCCACCCTTAATTTAATTGACCGTTCACCCTGATGTCCTCAGCTTAATACCTTCCTTTGGTTACAGAACTCATTAGAACAGTTCAGTGCTTCAGCTCACTAATTACATTTTTGCTTGATACATAATTAATTTGTATTTCATGGTCAGTTCAATTTAAAGAAGGTTGGTGCTGCCATGAGACCACACTATGGCAGTATTTTATGCTTCATTTTAGAGCAGGACATATATACATTATTTGAGTTTCATTCAGGACTGTTTTTTTTTTTTTTTTTGAGACGCGCATTGATAATCTTATTTTTGTGTGTAAACATGACATCTCATATTGAGATTATTTTATTAATGGCCTGAAAAGAAACAGACTCTATCCTTAACAGTGTTAAATTTTCAAATGCTCAGTTGTATGGGAGAATGGGGACCCACACAGACTCTCACGACTAAAAAACAGAATGCAGTTAATGATTTTATTCCAGCTGGCAGTATGCACACCCTTTACATTTTATTCCAGCTGGCAGTATGCACACCCTTTACATTTTATTCCAGCTGGCATAATGCACTCCCTTTACATTTTATTCCAGTTGACAGTATGCACACCCTTTACATTTTATTCCAGCTGGCAGTATGCACACCCTTTACATTTTATTCCAGCTGGCAGTATGCAAACCCTTTACATTTTATTCCAGCTGGCAGTATGCACACCCTTTACATTTTATTCCAGCTGGCAGTATGTACACCCTTTACATTTTATTCCAGCTGGCAGTATGCACACCCTTTACATTTTATTCCAGCTGGCAGTATGCACACACATTACATTTTATTCCAGCTGGCAGTATGCACACACTTTACATTTTATTCCAGCTGGCAGTATGCACACACTTTACATTTTATTCCAGCTGGCAGTATGCACACCCTTTACATTTTATTCCAGCTGGCAGTATGCACACCCTTTACATTTTATTCCAGCTGGCAGTATGCACACACTTTACATTTTATTCCAGCTGGCAGTATGCACACCCTTTACATTTTATTCCAGCTGGCAGTATGCACACCCTTTACATTTTATTCCAGTTGACAGTATGCACACCTTTTACATTTTATTCCAGCTGGCAGTATGCAATCCCTTTACATTTCATTCCAGTTGACAGTATGCACACCCTTTACATTTTATTCCAGTTGACAGTATGAACACCCTTTACATTTTATTCCAGTTGACAGTATGCACACCCTTTACATTTTATTCCAGTTGACAGTATGCAATCCCTTTACATTTTATTCCAGCTGGCATTATCCCATCACTTCCAACAGTCTTTTCCTTACAGCAAATTCTTGTGAGCAAAAAGGAATACAACTAGAGAATAGACCATGTTACACTATGGAAGCAAGTGCTTATGAACCTTAGGGAGAGAAGATATTATTAACAAATGTCAGTGGCGGCTGGTGACTTCAAATCAAAGGGGGGCTGCAGGAGACAGCGGAATGGGTGGAGTCAATCAGAATGGGTGTGGTCAACTAGAAAGGGGAGGAGCTATGCTCAAAACCACAAAAACTGTAACTTTAATTAAATACACTGCCCTGGGTGCCAAACCATCATTATGAGAGTCCAATCAAGGCAAAATGAAGTGTAGAAGAAAAACAAATATTTCAATCCATTGGCTACTTGACAGCTTACTTAATATCTAGATGAAAACAAAAAAGATGCAAGGCATGAAAAAATAAATGACTTTTTAAATACATTACTGGAATGCCAGGCAAAATCAAGTATAAGAAAACCAAGCAGCACTTAACTCAAATCACTTCTCCTTGCACTCCAGTTCTAATTATAATTTATATTCAGCTTCATTAAAGTACCAAGTAACATGCTGAAAGTAGCAATCTCTGCGATACTCCCACTTGTAAAAATGTTTCTTATCCAAAAAAGACCTGCTGCCTGACAACAACTATCTACTTGTTTCAAGGGGAAAACATGATCAAAGTAAAAAATGAAAAGCAAACAAGAAACAAACTCAACATATATTGCTTAAAGGATTACTGCACAGGAAATGGACCACACATGATAGACTGGCATTCTGTTTAGTTTGCAGGTAAAGCCTGTAATGAGCTTAACATAATGTAATCCTGTCCTTTATTACAAATACTGTCATATGCATTTCAATACCCAAGGCTTATACGTTATCTAGTTATGTAAGTATTCTCTTCATGGCAACAACAGAAAGGCTTTCAATGTTGGCAATACTGCTTATTAAAACTTACTTGCATCTTACAATATCAGACAAGCTTATCTGATGGTCATTAAAGCACTGCTACTTAAACACAGAGCAAAAGGCACTTTCTGAATAATAATAAGCATAAATCAACACTATAAAAATATGACAGAAACAGAACATTATGCAAAATCAATGACAGATGAAAAGCCACTGTAGTTCTTGTGTTTACCTTGGATGGGGGTGGGGGGGGTAGTCTGCACATTTACACTGCATAACTGCTCCTTGCCTTGCTTGGACACATCCAGAGTCACTACATGGGGGAGTAGGGTGCAACAAGTTTGTCACAATTTGAAACGTCTCTGGCTGATGGCGGTGGCCCTGATACATTTCATATACTCTCAACCTCAGAGCAAGAAATCTGGATAAGACCATAAATAAAAGTAGGACAAAGGTCCAAAAAATACAGACAATTTTTAAATGCTGCTCTTACAAACTTATAAAGTTCAGTAGGTCTTGCATCAGTATGAATTTTCTGTAGGGTATGAAATCTGAAACTCAAAACACCTGTCAGTGAACCTCAGAATGTTGTAGAAATGCTCATCACTGTTGCTTAGTTTTCCAACTTGTAAAATAGCACCGGCTTTATGCAAAGAAAAAATCTGAGCAGATAACTTTCCAGCAGATCTTTATATAATTAAAAAAAATAAAAAGGTGTGGTTACCTGCTCAGATGACTGTATCATTCTGGCCTGACATATTCTACCTGCAAAAGCATTCCTTTTATTTATTTTTAATGGATAAGTGAGATAGATCTGGTGTGCCAAACAGAAATCTCCTGCTGGATACCTTCTTCAAACATAATAAGCCCATAATGACTTTTGTTTCCTCTGTCTTTTGTTTCAGCACAGCTTGTTCAGAGATTGCCAAAATTCTAAGATACACATAATTACACATTTAATGATTTCAGATAATTAAACTGACGTACCTAAGGAAAACAATTTGCGCCAGCGATGTATATGTTATTAATTGTTTTCAGAATTATTGAAATACTAATTTGTTTGTCTTCAGTGAGTAGGTTTGACATGTCTGTTTTAAGAAGCAATTTGCAAATTTTGCTTTGGTATGTGAAGTTAAGAATCATACATTGTGGAAACTGCAGTTTTGAGATTCAAAATCATGTTTGCAGAATGTAGATCATTTGCAGCTTTTTTACTCTCACTACTAGAATTAGCTACAATGCCAGCTTTTTATTGTCTTCCTCAGTCCAGATTTTTAGGGGAAAAAAACAGGAGGACCACGATACTTCGGGTCTTAATGTTGTTTGCTTTAGTGATATATTTTATTTATTTATTTAAATTTGTTGACCGGGAGTGTCCTACTGGACGTAGATCCATTTTCAGCGGAGGCCCGGGGAGAAAAGCTCCACAGTTAAAATAAACAGACAGTAGTTACATTGGATTAAATAGCGATTAACAATTTACATAGCAATTACTTACAACATATTTACAGATGAAGAACACAGTACAGCAGTAGACAACTAGAATCTTTATCTGTGAAGTACATAACAGACATTAACAAATGTTACAATGAGAAGTTCCTGCTGTATAATAAGTACTAGGCTTATGAGTATCTGAGCTTGCTATAATCAAGGTAGTTAGTGGAGTGGAAAGAAAGGTAGTGGTTGGATGGGGTGGGTGATATTATATTAGAGTGGGAGATTTTAGGCAAAGGAACATTACATTCAAATATTGTAATACATGTAATATATTTAATGGCATCCCACTTGTTAAAGTTGCATATAAAATCTACCAAATCTGATTTCAAAAGGTGGTATGTCTACATATTTTTTCACATAAATACATAACCTGAAAAATGACAAGTACATAAATGACCATGGCAGTTGCATTCTTAAAATTGCAGCAAGCAGAAAACTTCACGTTACCCTGGTAGCAGTTTACTAAAGTCTACACCAACCCAGATAAAAGCATGCAGTTATTTTGATTTAGTCCTTTAGGCATTCAAAGACAAATAGATACTGATGGTTATTGCTGATAATCCCTGCCTCAACACACAGACACACACACACACACACACACACACACACACACACACACACACACACACACACACACACAGTCATTTGTGTCCATGAGTTACCAATATATGTATCCTTCCTCCTCATTTGATATAAAAATTCCTGCAATTATCAGGGAGAGGTTAAAATGCAACCAGGCATTAGAAAAGGCAAAACTTTCATGAAAAAAAAAAGAAATGCTTAAAATGGAAAACACAGCACAGCAACATGGAAAGGGTTCTGCTGATCTTTTCTATAATTCTGCATAAATATCATATTGTGATAGAAGAAGTAAAGGTGCAGAATGTAACAAATTACATTTAACAAGCTTCTCTGTATTGACAATGATTTATATACTGTTTGACCTAGAAGGTCTAGCATTCTGAAAATAGACATGGACTTCATTTTGGTGCTGTGCATTGCAAAAGGCATTCTGGTGACCTGTATAAAATAGGACCACACAAAAGGAAGCTGATTATCAGCCCTTAACCCAAAGAGAAAGCCACAGATTCTAGAGTAAACATAAGTTATTCACGGGAAGAAGTCCATTCAGAAATACAGTATTTTTGGGCTCCATAATGAAATGATGGTACATGGAATGTTGAGTGTCGACACAATGAAAAAAAAAAAAGATTGGACATGCAGGAAAAGAGGGATATCCCGAACATCATTCTTCTCCTTTATACTTCTTTTTTGCAGGAGCCTTCCCCCCTCCCCGAACTTATATATAATAACTCTAAGGTCACCATATCTTGAAGAAAAGGCACTATTCCATCCACACACACACACACACACACATATATATATATATATATATATATATATATATATATATATATATATATATATGTGTGTGTGTGTGTATACATTTTATAGATATACACACAAGTCATTTGTTTTTTGCCACTGAGTCTCTGTGTTTTGGAACTTGATCTAGTGGGTGCCAACATTTCAAATGCTTAACATTTTGTTTTGCCCACAGCATAATTCCTTTGGAAACCCATACCTCTCAACCTGTTGGAGCAAGAAATCTGGACAAAGCCTAAAGAAATGGGGGAAGAAAGGCCCAAAAATAGTGACAGATTTTAAACAATGCTCTTATCAACTTAGAAAGTTACCAGAACAACAGGATTTGTATTGTCATGCATTTAATGAAGGATATGAAGTCTGAAACTCAAATGTATAGCATTATTAGTAGCTTCAGCTGTATTGATTTGCCAGGAAACCACAAATTTTATGAGGAACACACCAAAAATCTGGGCATTCTGTGAAACGCTGGACACCCAAACAACTCATTCATTCCTTCTGTAGTGGCAATAGCAAATCCCATTTATTCCTTATCCAAGGTAGGCACCCTGAAGCTTGGGATGGAACCATCCATCCATTCTCTCAGCAATGGACAGTTGGGTGTTGGAGAGTCTTACCATCTAAGCGTACTGGGCAGGGCAGTAGCTTACTAGCATAATAATATTGCTTATCGAATTAAGGGATGATTTGGTTTGCTATTTTAGTTATTCTTATTTTTGGACCAGAAATGCCTTATGCCATCTTGTTGTTTACCTTATTAGAGTTCATCGTTAGTCATATTTTGCATCTATATCTTTATTAGGTAAATGTTTTTGACAGTTCACAGCAGCAGCATACTGTCCAGATGAATCCACCCAATCCATCCAAGGAGCGCAGGAAGCACCCCATCACACAACTGTAGCAGTAAAATGTAGTGCTTTGTTATGTCGCTTACAGCTTGGAAGCACAGTGCACAATCCCTGCCAGTACTTCACATCTTTTAATGCCATTACAAATAAAATGAAATATTACAAAGCCACAACAAGCAAGAAGGAACATTTTTTGGTGGTTTTATTCAAAAAAAAGATATACAGTAAGGGTAATAGTTACCCACTTTATAAAAACACACACCTCTTCAAAGTAGATTTGTGCTTGCTGCTAGTGGCTTACAGCCATTATGTTAAGTTGCACTAAAAGGCTAGAGGCGCCATTCCATGAGACAGTTAAGGATTCACAAAGTAGACAGAAATTACCACTCCAAGTGCAAATCATTTTTAAAATGCAGGATATGCAGTACCACCAGAACCTTAAAAAGAAATACAGTCTGTATGTGACTGAATGAGAGGTTTTCCTTTTTCTCCATTTCTTCTTTTTTCCATGCTTTATGCCGAATCTCATATTTCAAATGGGACATAGCTTCTGCCATTATCTAAAAATGTATACTGTAATGTAATTCACCCAGACCCGTGTATATGTATATCTATCTATATGTATATACAAATACACTACTACTGTAGCATGTGTCCTGACTCCTTGGTATACATAGGCTGCACAATGCATGTTATTGGGATGTCCACACTCCCACACATTTCATTTACTGAGTACTAGCTCTATCTGTAATTCTTACCTCTATAAAGTTTATTTTAATACATTCCACTTTTTCCTATACAAAATCTCTAATACAGAAAATGAAAGCACACCACATCCCAGCAGCTCACTAGCTATTCTAAGATGCAGAAAAGAGTAAGACGTATGCTCCTCATCAGCATGCACTTGCAGTTCAGTCACTTTCAGTGAGTAATAGTTTCATATATCCACACCACACCTTTATCTTAAATGCCATTTTTCAGCCTTTCCACAATTGCAATACATTGCACCAGTCAGGGTGAATTAAAATTTAAATGACAATTTCTCCAGGAAGATAGAATCTATATTTGGGATTCCTTCTCTCAAAGGAACATAATAAAGAGTATAATTACTTACTTTAGTTCTGCACCTTCACTCTATTCTTCTTCTAACTTCTTTTCTTTCTTCTTCTAACTTCTTTTCTTCTTTCTTCTTCTTTCTTCAGTTCTTCTTCTTGTTCTTCCTTCAGGCTTCACTGCTTCAGCACAGGCTGCACAGCACAGCTGACAAAATAGCGCCCAAAAAAAATTAAAATCCACAATGGCAATTATTAATTAAAAAAATAATCGTTCCTTCCCGGAATCCCGTGTGTCTGTCACACAGTCACGATTGAATCAATACACGGTCACAAGCTAACTATCTGATTGATTCTCACTCTTTTCCCAGCACATAAAGCCCGGGAAGAGAGCAACAACCAATCAGCAGCATTTAGCCCAGCAAGCATGTCATGACGTGCCTGCGGACGTCGCAGTCCGAGCCCCTTCCAATTCTATGCGGTTTGGAACCGCATAGACTTCTGGGCATCACAATGATGCCTTCATTACCCCTCCGGGCTGCAATGAAAACAAAAAAAAAAAAAGCTGTTTAAAACCGCTGCAGCCCGAGGCGGTTAAAGAGCGCAATGCGCATGCGCGTACTTCCGAGTCGCGGACTCGAAATTTGATTTTAAAGTACAAAAAAAAGGTATTTTTTTTTTACATTATTTATAAAACATAAACAAATACTACTATTTAGCTGAGGGGGCTGCAGTCCGGCAGTCCCATGCCACGAGCCGCCCCTGACAAATGTTAAGATATTGTGAAAGAAGATCCTTTGATACCCTAGTAAAAGAAAGCTCCACTTTAAAGTGACTACACATGTCTGGAATGCACTACATACTGTTAATACACATACTTATTTTTCAGAAAAGTTTAAACACTTGGTGGTGAACAATTTCTTTCAAAATTATGTGCATCGGTCCCACATTCTTCCTAGTCATCTGTTCTTTTTTTCATACAAAAGAGGCATCAGCATATGTGATATGCTGGTGGTAGTGAATAATTTCCTGTCATTGAAAAAAATATACAGACTTTGGTATGTGTAACTGTTCACATTCTAACATATGTTCTTTCATGTGGGAATTAGGAACCATGGTCCTTAAATCGTCATATAATTCATCTAAATGGTACATGTGACTGCAACTCCAAAAATGTGACACGTGCATGCTTAAACTTCAGTTGTTTGCCACCCTGATGGTACATATGGAAAACTATCAGAAAAGTAAAGTTGAGGCTTCAAGAACATCTTAGACAATCTAGAAGTAATTTCCCAGTAAGTGCAAATGAAACGCATACTAATGTCATTCATGTAGGTACTATACTGCAATAAAATGCATTGCTTTGCAGAAGTTTCCTGGGAAACATGAGGACAGTACGGAAGAAGGAAAAATTACAGCGTATTTTAAATATCAGAAAAAGCTAAACCAAATGTGCAAAACTACACAAACTTTCGCTCTCTCTCTCTCTCTATATATATATATATATATATATATATATATATGTCTCTCTCTGTGTGTGTGTGTATATATATATATATATATATATATATATATATATACACTTACCTCCATACCATCATGCACCCACTTTAAATCTTTACTAAAAGCACACCTAAAAACATGCTGGCTATGTCCTTCCAACTCCCACTCTAATATCACCCACCCCATCCAACCACTACCTTTCTTTCCACTCCAGTAACTGCCTTGATTATAGCAAGCTCAGATGCTCATAAGCCTAGTACTTATTATACAGCAGGAACTTCTTATTGTAACATTTGTTAATCTCTGTTATGTACTTCACAGATAAAGATTCTAGTTGTCTACTGATGTACTATGTTCTTCATCTGTAAATATGTTCATCTGTAAATATGTTGTAAGTAATTGCTATGTAAATTTTTAATCGCTATGTAATCCATTGTAACTACTGTCTGTTTATTTTAACTGTGGAGCTTTTCTCCCCGGGCCTCCACTGAAAATGGACCTACGTCCAGTCGGACACTCCCGGTCAACAAATATAAATAAATAAATAAATAAATATATATATATATATATATATATATATATATATATATATATATATATATATATATATATACACACACACACACACACACACACACATATATATATATATATATATATGTCTACTTTTAAATACTAAACTCTCAGAAGATTGAAGACCACAGTACCAAGACCAGAAAGCTGAAACCTAAAAATATTGAAAGTGCAAAACACCAAACTCAAACTCGCAAACCACACATACAAGCCAGTATATCAAAGCAGTACTATACAAAACAAAAAAAAAACAACAGTATATACCTGAAAACACAAACAAAAACCTTGTACAATATTAAATAACTACTAACTTACCTTCCCACATCAAACCGGACTAGCCAAAGTTAATTTAAGTGGGGGGGCTACACCCCCCACACCCCCCCAACTATATATACCAACTCCGGGATCGCATTAAAGTGGAGAAAAGCACAATGACCTATTCCTTACCTTATTGTACTGCACACACATCCACTACTGCCGAGAGAATACAAAAGTCCGCTATATCATCATATCACCAGGAAATCCTTCTACATGGCACACCCCATCACAAAAGGGTTCTCATCCTGGAAAAAAGAGGTTATTGTTCCCCTCTACACGACACTCATTAGACCCATTACAGAGTACAACGCCCCTTTTAGACTGTACCTCACAAGACATCTGCAGCAGCTGGAAAGGCCACAGAAGTACTGGACAAAGAGGATTACTGGCCTCAAACAGATGCCCTACACTGACAGTCTCAAAAAACTCTAGCTTTACTCCGTAGCATATCACCTACTCCGAGGTGATCTCTGCCTAACATATAAAGCTATGCCAAACCCAGAGCTGTTGGACATGCTACACCTAAAGAAATCTCAATCCCTCCGAGCTACATGCTCTAGGGACCAAAACCTTGTCACCACAATAAACAGGACATGCTGGAGGGATAGATACGTGTCCCAGAGACTTCCCATACTCTGGAACAAGCTACCCATCTATGTCAAGCAAAGCTCCTCAATAGCACTCTTCAAAAAAAATCTTGATGAGTGGATGGGAAATAGGAAATACACCTTGGGGATCACTTCTGTGGCTCTGCTCGTCAAGGGCACAGGAAAATAACTTTCTTGGGTGGCGAAAGCCAGGGAATCTTGTTGGCTAGGATTACTTAGGCCCTTGGGCCGATAGCCTAGTATCTACCTATAAACCTATATTTGCGCGCATACTTCCTATACAAATTTAGAGGGACATTCCACATTTACAAACACAAACTACGGCTTTCCTAAACCATTATCAGTATTATGACATTGACCCGTTAAATTTCAGTCTTCTGACACTCGGACCTCGATCTTTTGCACTTTCAGTATTTTCTGGTTTTAGCTTTCTGGTCTAGGCATTGTGGTCTCCGATCTTCTGCTTGTATGGTATTTAAAAGTAGACCCAGATATATATATATATATATATATATATATATATATATATATATATATATAGATATATAGATATATATATAGATATATCTACATACATACATTTATATATATTATATTTAGGCATTGTGGTCTCCGATCTTCTGCTTGTATGGTATTTAAAAGTAGACCCAGATTATATATATACATATATATATATATATATATATATATATATATATATATATATATATATATAGATATATCTACATACATACATTTATATATATTATATATAGGCATTGTGGTCTCTAATCTTCTGCTTGTATGGTATTTAAAAGTAGACCCAGATATATATATATATATCTATATATATATATATATATATATATATATCTATATATATATATATATATATATATATACACACATATATATATATATATATATATATATATATAGATAGATAGATAGACAAATCTACATACATACATATATAGACAGATACACAGACATACATATATATGTTTATGAATATATGACATTAGTTTGTAATACAGGAAAATAAACCAAACATGCTGACAAAAACACCTGATCACAAAATAATCATATGCTACACTCTCAAAGCCCACATTTCTCGAATAACAGTACAAAGTGAAGAAGCTATCCTTTTCGCAAGGCCGCAAGCCCCCTATAACCTCTCTCCAACTTACATGTATCAGATCAATGGTCACGTGAACACTAACAAAGGAGACAATCTGCTAAAGCAAATGATTTACTGCTGGCACATATATTTATCACACTACCAGTGATTTCTGCAAGAAGGCAGCAATCTTGGACTCCAAGTTTGCACAAACACAAAGGAAATTTTTCCCAAACACATAAATCTCTGCCAGCACACACTTACAAACCACACCAGCAGTAACATTAGCAACCTGTACTAAAGGAAAACACCAACAATGCTACAAACCACAGCTTCTGTCCAAATACTACATTCCTCTCTGATATCCCATCAGTCAACATAACTATATGTCACTTTTCTACTTGATACAAACATCATACCCAGCACATTTTCATTAAAACTACTGATTGACAATGACAGATATATTTTAATATATATATATATATATATATATATATATATCTACACATACATACAGTATGTCTGTATGTATGTGTTTATATATCTATATCGATATATCGATATCTATATCTATCTATCTATATATATATATATATATATATATATATATATATATATATATATTTATAGATAAAGGTTTACCTTCATATGTGCGGGATGCACATGGGCAATTACAAGAAGGTCAAAAGTAGGTTCCCAAATATCCACAAAATTGAAAAAAAATTGTCCGAATGTGCAATGAGCAAAATGCACATTGGCATTCGCTCATTGTAGATTCAGCATTTTGGGTGCAGATTGCACTATAGTGGGGATCAGAAAATGGTCCCTTTCCCCACTGTAGTGCGATCTTGGAGTTAATATATTAAAGTAGGGGGTGGAGGAGGTGCAGCCCCCACATGGGGAGTGCAAGGGGGGCTTGCCCCCCTGCATTACGATGTGTATTTTTATTTTTGTTTGAAAATCATCAAATTTGGTTTTCCAGATTTTGATTTTCGAACTTTGGTGATGTTCGACATTACGTTTTTTGCAGTTTTGTCATTTACGGACATATGAAGGTAAACATATATGTATACTCACACATTTATATATATATATATATATATATATATATATATATATATATGTGTGTGTGTGTGTGTGTGTGTGTGTATATGTATATATATATATATATATATATATATATATATATATATATATATATATATATAAAAATATTTATTTGTTTGCCTTTGTTGACCAGGAAAGTTCAACTGAAACAGAAATGCCCTTTTGCTGAATTACATTTCATTCATTTTTACATTATAGATAGCATTATGTCTTGCATTACCATACAATGCGAGTAAACAGTAGTTGACTGTATAGAAAATGCCAAGTCCAGAAAGAAAAACAAACAGATGGAAAAAAGCATTCATTTACATTAGCATTTAGTTTTGTAGTTGCAAAGTGGAGCCAGTAATGTGAGAGAGGAAAATAAACTAGTAGCAGAGAGGAGGGAAGCAGTAGAGAATGACTGATTGTTCACAGCAGCAGAGAAAAGTGAAACTGCACTGAGCTCATCATCATGATGGCTTCCTCATGTGATGACTTAAGAAGGAGGACATATGTTGTTGTTGAAGGCACAATAGAATAAAAAGTTACTTAGGTAGGTATTAACCAGGTTTACAGCAAGAGCCGAGCCAGGAGTGTTGTAGGTGCTAGTATGCTTTTAAAGCATTTGCCATTTCCTTTAAGTTTTCGCCACAGTGGAATGGTGTTCCACAGTTTAGTAATACAAGATTCTCTCTCTCTCCCTGCCTCTCTGTGTCTATATATATATATATATATATATATATATATATATATATACTGGATCGTACATTCACTCCCATGCATTTAGCACATTGGGCAAAGAGTGGCCTTCAGCACTTGTTTCCTTATCAGGTACATGTTTTGCAGGATCAGGTTGCTAGCCCAATGCCCACCCCTCCTAAGAGCGTGCACCACACACTTGCATGCAGACAGTCACACCTAGGCCCAATTTAGAGTTTCCATTCCACCTACTGCATGTCTTTGGAATGTGGGAGAAAACCAGAGGAAACCCACACGAATGCAGGGAGGACATGCAGACTCCACACACAAGACACCACAGTTGAGAATCGAATTGGAGAACCTCTTGCTGTGAGCGACAGCGCTAACCACTACACCACTGCATTATATATATATATATATATATATATATATATATATATATATACATACATACATACACACACACACACACACACACACACACATATATATATGTGTATCTAACTTATATAATATTACACACACACATGCGCACACACACACACACACACACACACACACACACACACTTATATATATGTGTATCTAACTTATATAATATTACACACACACACACACACACACATACACACACACACACACACAATAACATTTTTGAAATCTGTTTCTAGCTACCTGATTTCAGTTCAGTTTGTGCTTCTGAATATGCAGGTTTTACATTCATTAATTTGTGTTGTCGATTAGATAGAGTTTTTGTCCTGGGGTTACTCTTTGAATTGTTTTAATGAACTCTGGAAGACAGTTTTACTGTGGATATTAGCAGGAAATTACAATTGTGTAAGTTGAACTTATCTCAACAATAGATGTTCAAATGATTACTGCTGCAGTAGCATTAGCTATATGGGTTACATCATGCCAAGGATATAACAGCCAGAGAGCTTTCAAAGCTTCAGGGCTCCTTCCATGCACCCAAACTGTCAAGCAGCTTGAGCTGAGCTGACTAAAAGACAAGTTTGGAGCAAGGCCCTTAAGAGCTTTCTTGCCAGCAGACAGAGAGAAGCTGAGCCTGGAAAGGGCAAGGCTAGGAATTACAACAAATAAAAGTCCACATTCTGGGACAAATAAAACACACCAAGAAACACTGGAGATGGAAGGTGGGATAGGCTACTGTAGCAGTGATCATTCAAAAATCTACTGTTATGGTCAGTTCAACTTGTACAACTGTACTTTATTCATAGGATCATAGGCAGTTGCTAGGCTAATGGCCCCAAGGCCCTTACAAACCTAGCGAAGTTCAACTCATGTTCACAAGGGTGTGTGGTTCAAGCAGACATTAAAATCAGCACCTATTGCCCCTGTCCAAGAGGGACACAGGTAGAACCCCCCGGGTGAATTTCTGGTTACCCATCCAATCATCCAAAGTGCGCTTAAATAGGGCCAACGAGGGTCTTTGTTTAACATGAGTAGGAAGCTTGTTCCAAAGGTGGGGCAACCTCTGTGAGACAAGTTTGTCGCTCCAGCAAGTTCTGTTGACGTCACATACCAGGTTAAGGTCCTCTAAGTGAGTGACCCATGTGCCATTTGATTTGTGAATGTGTAGCATTTCCATTAAAGTTGGGTCAGAGATTGCTCTATATGCAATGCAGAGGTCGTCTCTGAGCTGTCTGTATGACATAGAGTGAAGTGACAGTGATTTCAGTATGGCCACATACGACAGATCTCAAAGACCCTGAATTTTCTTTGTAAGGAGCCTTTGTGGTCTCTCCATTTGCTGCATGTGTTTGGAAAGGAACATACTAAAGGAAGCCTTGTACTCTATTATTGGCCTGATGAGGGAAAAGTACAGGGGGGGGGGGTTATAACCTCTTTTTTTCTGGAGGCAATTCTCTTACTTATGAGATGAGAAATACAAAATGCCCTTCTTACCACTGTGATGACATGGTGATTGAAGTTAAGGTTGCTGTCAACCTGTGCGCTCAGATCTCTCACCACTGACTGTAAGCTTAGGGTATTGTTACTGATGTGGGTGTTTGCAGGAACATCACCCTTGCTGAAGGGGGTGATAATGCATTTTTTGCATTGAGTTTAAGACCATGACTTTGGCACCAGTCATTAGTCTGCGTAAGACCTTGCAGGATGTTGACATTGCTAGGGTTTCAATGATCACTCCCAGTTTGCAATCATCAGCAAACTTGGTCAGCCACAGTCCTTTAGTTTTAGCCTGTACTTTGGATTTGTAAATTCCAAACAGTAGGGGTCCTAGAACCAATCCCTGTGGAACACCACTGGTTACAGTTCTGCAGGAGAAGGTGGAGTCCCCTATTTTGACTGTATGAGTTCTGTTCTAACAGTGAGCCAGTTTGCAACCCACCTGACAATATATTGATTGATACCCAGCTGGGTGAGTTTATCAATGATGCTTGAGTGGGGGATTGTGTCAAGGGTCTTGGCTAAGTCTAGGTAGACCGTATGCAAAAATTTGACCTTGTCTAGGGCTTTGGTGACTGCCTCAAAGAAGTCCACTAAGTTTAACAGGCATGATCTCCCTTGACAAAACCAAACTGGGTGGTGCCGAGCATTTGGAGATTTCCTATATCTTTGTTAATAAGGTCCATGATGATTAGTTCCATGGACTTGCAGATAAGGCTGGTCAGGCTAATGGGTCTACAGTTCATGGGGTCTGCGGATGCACCCCCTTTGTGCAAAGGGATGATGGTAGCTGTTTTCCATTCCACTGGGATGAAGCCAGTGCTTAGGCTATGACTGAAAAGCATGCTGAATTGTGATGCTAATTCCTGTTTTAACACATATAGGACACAACCCAAGATGTTGTCTGGTCCCATACAGGCTGTGTTTTTGGCCTTGGAGAGGGCATTTAAGATCTGCTCCACAGAGATACTAGGTGGGGGACAGCTGTTAGGGATGCTTTGGGCTATATGTGGTGGGGACAGTGGAGTGAAGTTTTCAATGAATCTGTCAGCCAGCAGATTTTCTATATCCACAGATTCTATATATGTAGTACTATTAACTACAAGTACAGTAGAAATCTGGGCCTTACCTTTTAGGTTACAGGTGTAACTAAAGAATGCCTTGTGGTTATCGTTAGTTATGGAAGCTAATTTGGATTTGTAGTTAGTTTTGGAGGACTTCACTAGGAGTCTTATTTGCTTGTTGAAGTTGAGGAGGGAGTGATTCCAGTTTTGAGACTGTTCCTTGCCACTCAGACAGCAATTTCTTTCTCCTATTGTAGTGCCTATTAATGACAGTTGTCCACTGCTGCAGTAGCCTTAGCTATATGGATAGTTTACCATAATAACTATATTTGGGAGGTGGAAGGAAAAGGGTCCAGGAGTCCTGGAGAATGGTGCTAACAAAGTATGAGCTAGACCTAGAGAAGGAATTCAGCTTATAGTGTTTTGAAAAGGTATGCATAGAGAACCAAGTAGCAGCTTCTAGAATACTTCTAGAATCCAGCTGTTTCCAAAAAGGCATAGAAGAAAAAGAAGGTGCTTGTAAAGTAGACCTTGGGCCTGCCTGGAGCAGATTTGTCATGGTGAGTATAACAAAAGGTAATAGCCTTAGCCAACCATTTGGAAAAAATCTGTTTTGACACCGGCTATCTCTTCTTCTTACCATCACAAGAAATGAAAAATATGGTCTGATGATCCGACAGATTTAGTTCTGTCAAGATAACACTTGAGTTGTCTGTGGACATCCAGGGTATGGAGTATACCTTTCTCATTTTTAGGTTCAGGAAAGAAAACAGGGAGATGGATAGCTTGACTTAACTAATACTTCTTTTATGCCTTGAGTTTACTTTATCCAAGAAACTGTCCTTGTGTTAAATGAGGTAGTGTTGACTCACCATAAGAGCTTGCCACTCAGATACCTTTCTTGCAGAGGTCAGAACAATCAATAAAACTGTTTTTCATGTTTAGAATCTCAAGTCAGCCAGATTAGCAGGTTCAAATGGATTAAGTGTTAGTTTCCTTAACACAAAATTAAGATCCCAAGGAGGGGCCACTGGTTTACTTTGAGGCCTCTTATGCAAAAACCCATTCAAGAACATTTTGACATGTGACTGCCTTGAAAGAGGAGGATCCATGGACAGACATGCTGAAATAGCTGATAAATGAACCTTGATAGAGGAATAAGAAAGGTGGATAGTAACCCACACAAATATTATAAGACCAAAGAACAACTAGCCCTGAATGGGTGCTGGTTATGTTGTTGGCACCAACTAACAAAACTTTTCCATTTGCTAATATATGATTTTCTAGTACAGCCTTTCTTGACCCCATTAGTACCTGCTGCATATCCACAGAAAACAGGTCCCTAAAAGGAATTAAGATCCTATCATCCAGGCAGTCAGTTGAAGATGACTGGTGTCAGGGTGTATCAAACACCCCTGTTCTTGTGTGAGCCGATCCATGCTGTGAGGAAGCTTGTAGTAATTGCCCCTGGCCATCTCCAAAAGAAGGGACCATGGTTGCCTGGGTCAGAAGGGAGACACCACAATGATCTTGGGGGATGCCTTCTGAATCTTCAGAGGTACCCTGGATAGAACATTTATATCCCAAGAAATGAAAACATATCTGTCTTCCAGGCCTTTTTTCATGGAGTCCTGGAACAGAATTTTGCCAATTGATTGTTCAAAAAGCATGCAAAGAGGTCTGCTTGAGCAACAACCTACAGATGGATAAAATTTTGTAAGACTCCTTGAATCAAGTTTCCATTTGTGAGGGAATGGCCTGGTTCTGCTCAGTTTGTCTGCCATACAATTTTGCTCTGATGGAATGTAGGATGCCTATAGAGTGAGATTGTGCTGTAAAGCTATATCCCAAGATAACATGATTAGTTTGCACAACCTGGTCCCCCCTTGCTTGTTGATGTACCGCACCACTGTGTTATTATCTGCAACCACGTGAAGAGGTCCCAGGGACCAAAGACGTTCAGAGAATTGAGTGCCTTGATCAGGGCAAACATCTCCTTGATATTTATGTGCCTGTGTCTGTCCTTGGTGTTCCACACCCCCTGTACTTTTATCCCTCCTGAAACTGCTCCCCAAGCAAAATCTGAAGCATCTGTGTTGACTGACTGCTTTGGAAAATAGAGAGAGAAGGGGAGACCTTGATTTAAGGATATCTGTTGTCACCACTAAGTAATGTCTCTTCTGACAAAGGCCAGTTCTAGGATCTGAGAAAATAAAGGGTGATGATGCTGGAACCAAAGAGATTTCAAATATGACTTTATCTTCCTCCTGTGAAGTCTTGCCAGGGTATCATGAAAATCATAGATGCCATAGGACCCCAAATCCTTGGGTAGTCCCTTGGAGTTACTGAAGTCTGAGTGGAAAAACTAAATAAAGATTTATTTTTCCTGTGGAAGAAAAGCTCTTTGAATGGAAGCGTCTAGTTGACATCCCAGGAACACATTCCTGTGTGAGGGAGTCAAGAAGGACTTTTGAATGTTCTCTTGGAATCACAGCTTGTCCAAGAGATCTCTCACCCAAGAGAGAAAGATTCCTGACATTTTGAAAAAGACTCTGCAAAGATAAGTATGTCATCTAAATATGGAAAAATATGGATACCTTGTAGCCTGCAATGAGTTATAACTGAACCTAGACACTTTGGGAACACTCTTGGTGCAGTGGATAGTCCAAAGGGTAAGGCAGAGAACTGCCAATATGATCCAGACACACAAAACCTAAGAAACATCTGAAGTTTGGATAAATAGGAATGTGATGACAAGCATTTTTAAGTCTGGTGATATCAGGAAACTTGAAAGAGGAGGAAGAGGCAACAGGTTGTGAATTCACAACATTTTGAATTAGCTCACTATCACAAACAGGTTTAGGAAAGAAAGATCCCAAACTGGTCTCCATGTATTTTCTTTCTTTGGTACTAGGAACATTCTTGAATAAAAATATCCCTCCACCTGACAAAGAAGAACAGGTTCGATCACTCCTTGGGACAGCATGGGATGAAGAACAGGAGGAAACAAAACAGGCTGATCTGCAGGAAGACGAATGAGCACCTGGAAAGGAAGAATTTCTGTAACACTGCTCAATGATTTTCAGAACCCATTTGTCATAAAACAATCTGTTGCCGAAGAGAAAAAGCTTGATTTAGACCTTCTGGAGGAGAAAGATGGCCGGGGTGAGAGGTGAGCACAAGGTCTCTTAAACAGATTTGTTGGAGTGCCCTTGATTTGGGGAGATTTGAGACATTTTTGGAAACTGCTTGCCACTTTTTAAATGTCTGTTTACCTGAATTCTGCTGAGACTGTTGATTCTGTATTTGCTGAAATTGGATGAGGAGAAAAAAATCCCTTGGACAGTTCAGAAAAGGAGGAATGAAAAATCTTAGAGATTTCCCACATCAGCTTGCCCCTTTCCTCACACTTTTTGATCACGTCTGCAGCAGAGGGGCTAAGCACTAAATCTCTAGCCAAGGCAGAATTTAAAATCTCATTTTTAACATCATCTGGAAGGTTCTGAGAATGCAGCCAAGCAAACCTCCTAAAACCACACCAGTGGCCATAGCCCTGGAAGAAGTATCAACAGGATCATGCACACACTACAGACAATGAGTATTGACCTGTGCAACAGAAAAAATAAGTTATTTAAAGCAGATTTTTCTTCACAAGAAGAAACTGTAGATAAAACATTCCTCATACTTTCATGATATGTCAGAATAAACTTTAACATATGAGCCTAACAATTTAAGATTCTGAAGTTCAAAGTTGCAGAAATATAAACTTTTCCCCCATACCTATCAATAATTTTTCCTTTCTTATCAAAATGAGTATGATTAGAATTAACTAAGTGCTTAGCAGCAGTGGAGTCAGCTAGGGCTATAGCTGCTGGGTCAGGTTTGGGAATAGTGTATAACATTTTAAAAGCCTGAGGAACTTCATGCTGTCTTGTCTTTTTAGAGACACTGGCTGGCTATCAGGAAAGCTGCAGGCAGCAATACACACATCCTCTAAGGCAGACAGGACAGGAAGAATAGATGTAGGTTCTGGAAAATCCTTCTGTAAGAACTCATTGTATTTTTGAGGGACTCCTCAGTGTTCTCCCACTGAAAACACTGGGACATTGTAACAATAGTCTCAGAGAAAGAGAAACCCTCGCAGGCAGAATCAGAAAGAGAGTTGTCTTCTTAGTCTTAATCTGAAATCTGGAGACAAAACCCTGAATCTGTCCTGTACAGATTTAGAATCTTTAACCTCTTCAGGAAACATGGCATTCCTCTTTCTTCTACTGGAAACGACTCTACAACAAGGCTCAATAGGTGGATTCAAACCCTGAGCAAGTCACAACAGACTACCTGAAATTGGGCACAGCATTCTTACACAACAGGAAAACCTTTCCTGCTCCCTCTCCCAGGATCAACAAGAGTGGTTCTCTCTTGTCCACTGGGGATTGCAACAGCCACAGAGGATGTGGCAAACCAAAGGTCTCTGCTGGCTGTAGTTGCTACACCAGAGCGATCTAGGATAAAAGATGAGCATTCTGAGATACAACAAATGGCCACTGTAGAGCCACCCACCTGCTGTGGTGGCAAAGGCTGCTTGCTTAACCTTTTCTTTTGTGGCTAAAAGAACTGACTGTGGGAATGACAATCTGTTCCATGGTCATGTCGAAAATGGTGCCAATATCCTGTGGAAAACTAATTAACAATGTGAGTAAATCTACCAGTCCACAAAAGTTACTGCTTTTTGACAGAAAGAAACACAGTAAAAAGCACTTTCAAACAATATGTCAGTCCCACAACCTTAAAATAAACATAATTGCTCCACAGAAAATGTTTTTCTCAGTTGGATAACACTTCTTTTAAACTGACAGAAATCAGAGCTCCATTTAAGATTATGTTACAGTCTGTAAACAATCAGTTAAAACACAACACTCCTAGTTTTAAAGAAAGTAATAAAACATCAGTAAAACATAAGAAAATGGAAGTTTTTTCCCCAAAGGGAACTTATCTGCCCAGCTAAGGAAAGCACAAACTGGCTATCGATCCTCAAATGCTTCAGAGGATCATCATCTTTGGAGGCAGGAAAGCTCTGAAGGGCTTTGTACCCAAACGTGTCTTTTAGTAAGCTCACCTCGAGCCATTTGACAGTTTGGGCAAATGGAAGGTTCCCTGAAGCTTTGGAAACTGGCAAGCTGTTATATCTTTGGAGGGATATAACCCATATAGCTAAGGCTACCGCAGCAGTGATCAATATGAAAAACATCAATAAAATAGTGTGTTGATAATTTCTTTGTTCTTTCCTTTTTTAAATAGTTCAAGTGGTATCAACCAGGCTAGAACGCATGTACATAGCAAGTCTGACTACTTTATAAGACTTCTTCTCTGCTGTTTCCAAACACCAAGCCAGCTCTTACTCAGAATATCTTTCTCATCTTTGTCACATACAATGTGCTTGAGAATGCTTGCTATCAAGGAAATTCATCAGCTGTAAGTATTTTCTCATAAAGTCACACATACCCTGTGGGTCAGCATGGCACACATTCAGCAATGTATTGTGCTTGCTGTACATTATTTACCACTGTTGGAACTTAGTGTGCCTCTGTCTGGCTAACAATAAACTGGTTGGAATTCTACAGCTTGCTGCCTAGTTTTGTTTTTGTCTGGCACAAATGTACAAGAAATGGATTTCTGTCACTGTAGTCATCCTCCCTGAAGCTACCCTACTCCCTATTTCTTTTACCTTCCCCTACTATCAACCTGCATTTTCATATACCTCCCCTCCATCAGTCCTCTCTTTCTTATATTTACCACCCCTTTCTCTATATGTTTCCCTTCTAATCCTTCTTCCTCATCTTCCTCTCCTCCCCTGACTATCTTAATCGGCTTCTACCCCTCTGTCCCTCCTGTATTAACACTTCTTTCCCCTTGCTATTCCTTATACGTATACTGTATATAACTAATCAGGAATTATAAACACATTATTCCTTGATTACCTAGTACCCGAGTACTTTTTCTATATTGAATTGCTGTAAATGTCTTTTTGATAAGTTTGTCTTACTGCAAATATGATTTCTTAACTGTTGTTTGTAAAATTTATAAACTCACTGTGGAACTTTTCTCCTTGGGTCTCCACTGAAAACGAGCCAAAAGCTCAGCTGGACTAAACCGGTCAACAAATGTAAAATAAATAAATAATAATAAATAAATGTATTGAATGAGTCAATATTTGTAAGACTGCAATGTTGACTGGTCAGGCACATATCAGCTGCTTGCTTAATAAGCTATTAAAGGAAAAACAAATTCTAAGAGCTGCAAAAGAAACACTACAAGTGTTGGTCCAGTTTTTTTTTTTTTTTTAGGGGTGGGGAGGCCTGCCCTACTAGGTATAAAAATTCAGCAGCGCAGGCTTTCAACTGCACACAAAGCATTAAGTCTAGGTTGATTTATGGGAAGTATAAGATTAAGTGAGATATAACATTTAGTTCTTCCCTGAGAAATAACCCAAGCCAGAATAATTATAAATGTTCTGTGTAAATTTTATGGATAACTGCAAAGAGACCCAAATATTACAGAGTCATCCGATAACTTTGCCAAGCTCAGTTTCTAAGCTATGCAATCTTTACTCATGGAACTGAAAAAAAAGCAGATTCTCAAAGCAACTTGGGAGTGATGTTGTCCTAGACAAATCCTGGAAAAACAGCATACAAGACAGGGGACTGAATGCCCTCCTTGATGGGAACTATTAATGACTGCCTTTATCCTCTCCCGTAATCATTTAGCAACTTTTTCCAAAACTTTCTTCTCATTCAATAAAACATGTATCCTCATAACAGTGCACACACACAATGATTTAATGTATCACCCACATGAAACAAATGTTGCTGCTGGTGGTTAAAGTGCTTTTGCCTGTTATTACAATTTATTTTTGATGGTGAATGTTTCCAAAATCTGAAAAATGACAAAAGAAATGTCCTCTCAGAACAGATAGAAGGGACCATCCTAATTCCAGAGGAGGAGGCTTACATATCTGCATTTGAAAAATAGAAAGAGAATGGAATTTTGCCCCTTCAATGTAGTTCCACATTGTCCATGGACTCCCACGTCACCCTATTGTTGGTACCATCCTTAGTTAGGGAACACTGAAATCCACTCTGGTCCTCCATTTTTGTGGACAGTATCCTGTCTCCCTACCTGAGTAACTGGATGGTTTGTTAGAACCTTTTTAAGGCTTCCAAAAGTCATTGTCTGTGGCTTTACCAAAGTACTCCCACTCCTAGGCCTTTGCTGACATGCCTGCTACAGTTGATACCAGTCTAGCTTGTCAGCACGTACCCAGCTAGCATTGCACAGAAGGCCACTCTTTCTCATACTTGACTGCTTCCCTCACCAGTGGTCTTGACCTGCAGGTCCTAGAATTACTACCACAGTAAGCACTAACCATCTTTTGCTAATGGGAGAAAGCTTCCAACCCATACTAATATCTGCCTCACCACAAACAAGATTAAATCATTTTTATAATGGGAGTAGTGTTCTCCTAGACAAATCCTGGAAAAACAACATACAAAACAGAGCATTGAAGGTCCTCCTTCATGGGAACTATTACTGATTGCCTTTATCCTTTTCCCTAATCATTTAGCAAGGTACACCCAGTTGGGTATCAACCCTTATATTGTCAGATAGGTTGCAAACTGGCTCACAGATAAAACTCATATAGTCAAAATAGGGGACTCTGGTAACTCCTCCAGCAGACCCGTAATCAGTGGTGTTCCACAGGGATCAGTTCTGGATCCCCTAGTGTTTGGAATCTACTTCTCTGAAGTCCAGGAAAAAAACAAAGGCCTGTGGCTGGCAAAGTTTGCCAATCACTGCAAACTGGGAGCCGTCATTGAGTCCTCAAATATTGTCAACACCCTTGCAGGAGGGACTTAAACAGACCAGTGACTGGTGCCAAAGTCATGGTCTTAAACATAACGGAAAAAAATGCAATACCATCTCATTCAGCAAGGGTGATGTGCCCGCAAACTACCACATCAATAATAACAGTCTAAGCATGCAGTCAGTGGTGAGAGACCTGGGCACACAAGTTGACAGCAACTTTGCCTTTGACCACCATGTCTCCACAGTGGTAAGAAGGGCATTTTACATTACTCATCTCATAAGTAGGGGCATTGCCTCCAGAAAAAGTAGGTCATAACTACCTTGTACTCCTCCCTCATCAGGCCAATAATAGAGTACAACACCCCCTTTGGTATGTACCTCTCCAAGCACTTGCAACAATTGGACAGACTACAAAGTTTCTTACAAAAAAATTCAGGGTCTTCAGCACCTGCTATACGTGGACATACTGAAATCATTGTCACTTTACTCTGTGTCACAGAGACTACTCAGAGGTGACGTGTGCCTTTACATAAAGCTATCTCAGACCCTGCCTTAATGGAAATGCTGCAGATTCGCAAGTACAATGGCACACTAGTCACTCGTTTTAAAGACCTTAATCTGGTATGTGATATCAACAGAACTTGCTGGAGGGATAAATTTGTCTCCCGGATGTTACCTCAGCTTTGGAACAGGCTCCCAATGCAAGTTAAGCAGAGCCTCTCATTAACCCTATTTAAGCATAATTTGGACAACTGGATGGGTAACTGTAAATTCACCCTGGTAGTTCCACCTGTGTCCTTAGATATGGGCAGTTGGTGCTGATATTAGTGTCTACTTCAAACAGACACTCTTGGGAACAGGGTTGAACTTGGCTAGGCTTGTAAGGGCCCTGGGGCCATTAGCCTAGTAACCTCCTATGATGGTACATCCTAATAGAGGCTACCAGACAGCCAGTATTAAAGCATGTATTTTAAGTGATTCTTGTAAACTGGCAGAATTTGTTTAGAAAATGAAATCAAGTTCTACCTGTGTAGCTTTTAAATGTGTAAAATGCTACTTATAGTTACACGTGGATTATACAATTTACAGTAATCTCTGGTTAAGTAGGTCAGTTAATTAAAGTACATTTGTGAGAAAACACTCATGGTAGATGTCCATCTAAAAGGATCATTGCTATGTGAATTCCTTATGATGAACATCAGAAATTTCTGACAGGAAATGACTGCTGATGAGATTATGAGATCACAAAGTAAAAACAGGACTAAGTTAGGAGGTGTTTGGGTAAAGAAGCTGGGGGCTAAAAAGTTAACAGTGAGAGTAGGAACAAAAAACAAGAGGAATACGTAGAAAGAGAAGGCCATCATAAAAAACATGAAAAGAATGAGCAAAATAATGACCGAGAGGTTTCCTTTCTGATGGCAAGAAGACAGAAGATATTCCTGGAGGATCATGAAAAGTTGAACATCCACAAAAAAAAAAAAAAAAAACAGAAAAATAAGCATAGCTCAGTCCAACTGAGAAGAAATAGTAAAAGAGGCTGAACAGTGATGAGATGGGAGCAAAGAAGCACAGAGACAGAATTCTACTTATACAGGGTATTCTACTGGGGGAAAAAAAGGGTTAGCAATGCACAGTTTTGGTTTGGAGTGTGTCAGATTTGATGTTGGACATGTCAAATTGAGTATTATGAAAGGCAGTACAACATGCAGGTATAAACCCAAAGTGGTTCCACATTTGTAGCCAAATAATCCAGTATATGACTGTACAGCTGGTGAAAGAAGCAGCAGTGAAAGTGTGGCAGATTTGCAAAACGGTGGACACATCGCTAGTTTTATCAGAAATGCTGTAGTGCCACATGCTAACAGAGCTGGAAATTTGAGAGTTAAGGAATGTGTTTGACCCCTCCCTGCCTGCTGACCACCTGATTAACTTGCTGCACTTTCTCCAATTCGTTCACCGCATGTGAAGAAGAGCTGCTTATTGGTTCACCATTTGTGCTGAGAACTAACTTATGGCAAAACTGTCACACAGGAAATGTAAGAGTGAGAAAGTGAGACAGAGAGAAGTGAAACCCTGAGTTGCTTCTCTACTGCTTCTATTGAAAAACGGAGTAATTCAGCTTGGAACTGACAGAAAAAAGGAGCTGTGGAGATGTGACTGAAAAGGGGTTAGTTACAAGACTCTAGTGGACGCATTAGACAATAAGGCTTCTTCTGACATATTTGTATGTTTTAGTAAGCCATGCCAGCTTAATGGACTGAACTGTAATTCTGGCAGTATGGAGTTAGCTAGAAAACATCTCACTACCTATTTCTTTGTTTAAGTGAAGAAAAGCTACTTTAGAAAGTCAAAACAATCTCAAGTGCATCAACTTGTTTATCCCAGTACATAGAAATCAATAATGCCAACTTTGAGAAGTTTTGCTTGGAGTCTAGGTACACACATGGGCACATTTCCAGTCATGCACTGCTCTGCAGTGTGCACAGATGATCACAGTTGCAGTGGCATTGTACTGCAGTATACCTGGTTGCACTGATACTGCTCTGCAGTGTGCATGGATTATCACAGGTACTGCTGCATTTCTCCATGCATGAGCTATGATTATTGGACTGGTACTGCTCTACAGTGTGAATGGGTTAGCACAGATGTACCTGCATTTCTCTACACTCTGCATGAGTTATCATTATTTCATTGGTACTACTCTATATTGTGCACTGGTACTGCTCTGCAGTGTGCATGGATTACCACAGGTACTGTTGCATTTCTCCATGCATGAGCTATCATTACTGCACTGGTACTGCTCTACAGTGTGAATGGGTTAGCACAGACGTACTTGCATTTCTCTACACTATGCATGAGTTATCATTATTTCATTGGTACTACTCTATATTCTGCACAGACTGTCACCAGTACACTGCCTTTGCTCAGATGTGTACAAGGATTATCATTACTGCCACACATGCTCTACAGCACTCATGAGATATCATTATTGTACTGGTACAAATGTGCAATATGAGTGGATTATCATCACTATGCCAAAATTACTGAATTTACATTACTCTCCAGTGTACGTGGATTATCATACTGTACTGAAATCGTTCTACAGTATGAGTGTATTACCATTACTGCACTGATACTACTCTGCAGTGTGCATGGATTACAATTGTTGCACTGGCATTGCTCAGCAGTGTGCATGGATTGTCATTCCTGCACTGATACAGCTCTGCAGTGTGCATGGACTATAACTGTTGCACTGGCATTGTTCAACAGCGTGCATGCATTATCATTACTGTACTGATACTGTTTTGCTGTGTGCATGGATTATCACCATTACACTGGCATTGCTCAGAAATGTGCATAGATTATCATTACAGCACTAGTACTGCTCTGCAGTTTGCATTAATTATCACAGCTGCACTGGCATTGCTTTACAGTATGTGTGGATTATTACCGTACTAGAACTACTTTACATTAGTTTTTCTCTACAGTGTTCATGGACTATTCATTACTACATCAGCATTGCTCCACAGTATGTAGGGTTATCATTACTGTACTGGCATTCCTCTGAACTATGCATGGATTATCACTACTGCATTAGAATTGCTAATACAGCATGCATGAGTGACTATTACTACACTGGTTCAGAGTACAATGAATGATATAAAAATATTTTCCTGCCAACTTTAATATTGTTTTAATTGAATAATAATATAGATATCAATAAAAACAGTCCGTCCTTTTATTATTTATTTTTCTGGTATTTCCCCCATGATCATAAAGCCCAGCCATTACTTCCTCCCCCAGTGTCTGATGACATCAGAAGAGGAATACAAGAGCTATGGATCATGGTCATTATACAAAAGGGGTTTAACAGATTTTTTTTGTAGCTTGTAATGTCTCCTGTTATTGACTGGAAAATGTAATGTATTAACTAGGATTACTTCAAAGTAGATGGTCTTTGCAGTTGTCTGATATGTTCAGCTTAAGTACAATGCATCCTTTTTTGGGTTCATATCACCTTTCCCACAAAAGTCTCTATACATGAAGATGCATTCCTGGACCTTCCTTTGGATGGTGGTCCTGTGGCTGAACTCTGCCAAGACCTGTGTGTGCCAGTCTTGTCCACTCATTCCCATCCCTGTGGCTTAATGTTTCAAACCCTATGCTGCTTGTTAAATGCAGGTCATCCAGGACAGAGCCAAGGCCAAATTCTCTACATCAAGGAGTCATATAGCAATGTAACCATCATTCTGTAAGGCAGAAATACAGTTTGTGATGAAGAAAAGTCATGCATATTGTGAAGTTTCCCTTTAATCAGAAGTACTTACTCAGTGGCAAGGGCAGAGGCGTAAATATGATGGTATGAATGGTGCAGCCACCCAAAGTGCAAAGTGTTACTGGACACAATTGTCAGATGCTGATAGATCATTAGTGTATTACCAGCATTCAGAACTGAATGTTGGTATTGCATTTGTGGTCAGGATGGAAGCACTTTAGTGCTTTGTATGTGGTTTAAACTGTAAGAAGCTGGTTGCTACAGTTTAAAAGGAGACTTTTTTGTCCTCAACTTGAAGTTGGGGCGGTGCCATATCAAGGAATAGCACAAGGCAACAGAATTGTTATGTGGCTGTGGGGAAGGGCTACTAACTTCTATATGTTGTTCTGCAGATTAGGTAAAGTAGGTAAAATCATAGCCTCACTGGCAGAAAAGATGATGGCATTCATTTATTTTATGTTATTTATTTATGTTTTGCCAACATATTATATGGAAGTCTGGTCTGAAATGTAGCACTGATCTCTAAACTGTCGATGTCTGCGCACTACAGGTTATGTAAAAAGTAGATGGAAGATTCACCTTTTGGTGAAAAGTCTCAGGCACTTTGATCCAGCCATGATTTTAAGCCAAAAGAAATGCAGGAAGGAGACATGTTACCTTACTGAGAGTGGAAATTTATGTTCAGTTTATAGGTGCATACAAGGCTAATGACTTATGGCCTTATTAACCTAGCCATGCAACCCACAGTTTTATTTATATAGGTGGTGATTTACTGACTGCCTCTGTCCATAAGAGACATAGGTGCCAGACCAGTGGTGAATTACTGACTACCCATCCATTGATCTAAAGTTGCACTTAAATAGGGTTAGGAAGGAACTCTTCACATGGATGGAGAGCCTGTTCCAGCCAACATGTCCCATGTACGTGACAAGCAAAATGTTGGTCTTTTGATCTAGTAGTTTTGATGTTGTTTGTTTTGCAGATGTGCAAAAGGTTCCAGGGATGCTTTGTATAACAAGCAAAGATCACCTCCCAGACATCTGTATAATGCCAAGTAAAGAGACAGGGCTTTGAGGCAATCAGCGTAGGACAATGTGTCTATTCCCTGTATTTTTTGTAAGGAATATTTTTGGACATTCCAGATGCTCCTTGCATCTGGTCAGGAAGGTCTGGAAGGCTAGGTTACAGTCTGTATGAGTTCCTAGATCCCTAACTAATGAATCAAGATTTAGTGGTGTTTTATTAATGACATAGTTACCTGAAGTGGCCAACCTTCCAAAAGGTACTATAATGAATTTGTTTTCATTGAGTTTTAAGCCATGGCTTTGGCACCAAGCATTTGTCTGTGTTAGACCTTCCTGAAGGGTGTTCTCATCTTGAAGGGATTCAACGACTGCTCCTAGGTTGCAATGATCTGTGAACTTGGTCAAGCAGTGGGCTTTGACATTTGTTTTGACTTCCAAGAAGTAGATGCCAAGAGAAATGGGCTCATCACAGAACCCTAAGGGACTCCACTGGTGACTAGCCTCTTTACTGAGGTGGCATCACCAATCTTAACCTCGTGGGCCTTATCTGTGAGCCAGCTAGCTGTTATAAAGGGGGTTTATTCTTAGTTCCATAAGTTTACTAACAATGCTCAAGTGGGGTGTTGTATCAAATGCTTTAGCCAAACCTATGCAGGCAGTGTGCACCACTTTCCCCTCATGCATTGTCTTATTACATTTTCAAAGACGTCTACCATCTTAAGCAAGTATGACCATGCAGATGCCTTCTCTTGTGACTTGATGGATGGAACTATGTGGTCCTGCAACTATATCAGACACACAAAGTATTACAAATGTATTTCAATCCTATTTTACAGAAGTTTGTATGGCAAGCAACATCTTCATAGGCAAATCTCACAACTCAATGCAATCTCTTCTGTCACTGTAAAATGTAAGTCAGATAGCAATCTGTAAAAAAATATCCCTGAAAAAAAGAAGACAATGGCAGTAAAAGGTGATTGTCGGAATGTACAGTGAGAAACATTAAGCACAATGCTTACAATAGAAGGTTGCTATTCCCCCAAACCTCTGCTTCCCACTGGTGCAGCAGGTCAAGGCAGCACCATCTTAGGTCACTGTATATTTGCTGGTACTACCCACTACAGCAGCTGATGCCAATGGCATGACTCACTGCACTGGTAAGCATGGAAGGCATTGATCTTAAACATGGGGCCAACATACTGCTCCCACAGGCACTCCCTACAGTCACTGTGCAGAAAATGGAGAAAGAGTTCATCTCTTGGGTACACCAGGCAGAAGCACTGATGAAACTAGCACCTGAAGAGGTCTTGCCTCTCTACAGGTTAGGACAAGGAAGAAAGCAGTAGCTCTGTGCACACAGCTATATATCCACAACACCACTGGATGTACATCAGTAGACAGCAAGGCTGTAGAAGAGACACAGGGGCAGGCAGGCAGTCCTATGAGCTTCTTGGTGTCCATGTAAAAGCACGCTGTCCACATGACTTCCCAGTCCAGGTATCGACAGGAATGATCACAAAAGCACTGTCCGTGGCTGATAATACACTGTGGTACAGCAGTGCATCAGAAATGATCAAGCTAACACACCTCATTAGCATAATTACTATCCTCCAAGACTGGTTTTAACATAATAAAAGTAGAGATCAGTATACTGCAAGAAACTGTGATTCGATGAGCAACTTAAAAATTACAATATTGCGAACAATATCTTGAATTTTCACAAAGGTATACTGACAGCAAACATGACAACTGGTTATGGACCTTCAGGCTACCGAGTTTACACAAGGGTGCATGGATGCAACAGGAATAGACGTTGAGCAGTGCAGTGTGTGCTGTAGGATCACACAAGGATGTGACAGGTGAATATTCTTCAGAGGTAGGAGAGGTGGCTTACCCTCAAAGGGAACAGAGCAAGATACTGTCCTGCTGTTGGGGACAGGGGATCACCTTGACAAGGAAGAGAGCACAAGGGCAGAAGAGTTCTACATGTACTCAGACTGCAAGCCTATGAGCCTCTTGCACACACATCACACCATATACTGTCAGCACAAATCTTCAAGATGGCAAGCAGTGATACCATGCTTATTGCAGCTGTCAGTTTGGAACAGCATGTGAATGGTAAAGGCATGTTAGCAGACAGGTATGTGATCTCTAAATGAATGCAGGTGGACAGGGCTGAGATACTGGTGTTTACCAAAGACAGTCATGCATGCACATGCATATACATATAGATAAACACACACACACATCTATACATGTCTTATCACAGGACAAGACAATGGCAATAAATGGAAATTTTTCACAACACTATTTGGATGATGAACAGACACACTGTACACAATACCCTGTACACTGCACACCACAAAGAAATTTCTGGAGTACAAACTCTTCTGGTTCACAAAGTGAATGCCATGTAGAGTATTTGGGGGCCTTGATGATAATACTGATTCAGTTAGTAGCTCCCAGGGCATCAGGGAAACAGGCTACGGCACAAATGCCCACACAGTAGTGATTCTCTCTTCTATTTGAGGAAACTAAATATGCGCCTCCACATGCTATGCCATCACACCAGGTATAGGATTTGGAGGTCTGAGCCTGCAAGACTCCCAATGTGTCCTTTGTCAGACGTTGAATGATTCTCATAGCAGGGGTGGTTAATGCTGCACCAACCTTTGTGTAAGGCAATCTGCACATGCCCCGTGATTCCACATAAGGGTGACACATGCCCATTAACTCACATATGGTGTCTCTGTTCACACTGTAGGAAATAACACTATTCTAGTTGTGGAGGGGATGACAGAATCATTTGTGACACTAAAGGTGATGATGTGCAATATCATGGACACAAGCTCTGAAAGTGGGCACTACCACATGTTGTTCCTCTAATGCTCAGCTACTCTGCTGGTGCATCACAACACAAGTGATGTTGCTGTGCACCAGAATGTCCTGACATTCATAACAGCTGATCACAGTGATTCACTGGGCAAAGTTTACAAATTTCTGAATCATTCTGCCATTCCTGATTTTTGTCATTTGCTTATTTGACAGCTGTCATTAGCATGCTGGCAATCAACTGCATGTCATTATGCAGTCATTTACATATAATGCATACCACACTACTTCTCAATTAGAAAGGGCATGATACATGTGCTTCTGAAACATCTCCTCCCTGCATACTGCCTCTCACTGTGCTTTTTCACATAAAGCTGTGCACTATTTGTTTCTAAAAATATTCCCCTGGTTAAATTATTTTATGTTAAGCAAACGGCAATATGGCTATGGGAGATGTAAATCTATTTCAAAGGGCTAGTAAAAAAATACTGCATATGCACACAGAAAAGTAACATGAAAACAAAAGGCTGTCTCCTGCTAGTTTGGCAAGAAAAAAAACATAAAAAAAAAACAAGCTGTAATCTGTAAACAGATGAGGAAATAAACTCCAGACATTATGATGGATGTTAGATACTTAATAATGATAAATGGAATTATGCACAGTTAGACAAGAGAAGACTCTGGTAGTAGTGTAGCAGGACTTTTAGTAAGTATGCACTTAAGATGACATTTACTGAATTTAAGACAGGAGAAGAGATAAGATGTGCATGATGAAGCACAAAAAATGGCTAGAAGGCAACAGGGAAATGGTGTAATTCCTCAGTAGTAAAAATAATTACTGGCCAGTGTACATTATTAATGTATTTATCAGTACTAAAATATGCATCATGTGACAAACAGGTCACATGAATCATCCCCACATGCATGTTATACCCAAAAACACTGCTTTTATCTTATCAATAGTTAAGACTAACTGAATCAGAAGGACCATACATCTGATGGTAAACGATGCAGAGTTAAAAGACCACCACAACACTTTGAAAAAAGAAAAAACTCTCAAACATACCTCTCAAGCAGAAACCATTAAGAAAATTTCCCTGTTCTACAAAAGGCACATGGAAAAAAAAGAAGCACTTCCTTTACTCCACACAAAGTTGTGCTGATATTGCAAAGCATAGAAATAGTAATGAAATTTCTCTGTAGATTTAGCTTAGTGTTTTAGCCACTGATGTGCAAATAAAGTGCTGTAAACTCTGTGCAGATGACTGTGGCTTGGATATTTTAAGAGCTATTGTGAAAGAAAATATAAGGGAAATGGAGGGGTTAAATGTTAAGCTTGAGGAACTGAATAAAGCCATTATTAATGATCTCTTTTTTTTCTGTAGATGAAAATCAGGCGAAATACCAATTAATTTTGAAAAATATTGAGAGAAGTTTGTCTAATGTGTTTGAAAGAAAATGTAAAAAATTAGGGAGGGACATTGAGGAATATAAACAAAAAAGTAATTAACCCAACCCACGAAGTGTATATATTAAGAAATATGACTTCCATTCTAACAAAGAGAATATGATGGAAACATCAGAAGAAAGGCAGGATAAGGGTGAATTGGTGGATGAACAGGAATATCCTGAACTAAGGAGGCCCGAGAGGATTAGGAATTACCACCAAAAAAATTTCCAAAAAAACTTTCAGGAGGGGGGGGTCCAAAACAACGTCCTCAGTACAGGAATTACAACAGGAACTACCAAGATTGGTAGTTGATATTTGTGATGGAGGGCAAGAGAGAAGTTCTGAGAAACTGTTGATTAAGGATGGAATAGTGTGTAAAATGAATGATTATAGTATATACAACTATAGTGCCCTGGAAGTTAGTGAAGTGTTTTTTCGTCTGTTTACAAAGGGATTAAAGTTTGTTCCTAATAAAAAAGCGGATGTTAGTAAAGTTTTGATTGATTTGAAACGTTTTATTAGGAAGAAGAATTTTGAACTAATGTTCCAGGGACAGGATGGAAACAATCTGGGCACAGGAGTTAGTAATCTTAGAAAAAGGTGCTTGTGACATTGGATTTCTAACTGATGGTTGTCCTGTCGTGTTTTTGTGAATAAAGTCGATTTTCCAGCAAGGACTGAGCAGTCTTCCTCTATTGGTACATTTTCTTTTTGTCTGTGCAGATGAAGTAATGAAAAATCTTTACCAGCTGTGAGTTTTCGGATAGGTGAGACTCAGCTACCTACTTTTAAAAGGGAAGAAGCAAGTGACTGGCTTAATTTTTGACTAAAGAAGTTGCTAGGCCTCAGTAAATAGAAAATACTAGGCACAACCGCCAAGAACCAAATTTCAGGAAGTATGTACTCAATCCAGATATTTCACAAGTGACACCTGCACCCAGGTTGTGGAAGTTAGGCAACCTTTTTTTTAGGAAACATTGAAGCAACTGGACAGTAAATATACTGACATTGTACAGAGTTTTTAGAGAAGCTTTTTCCCCACATGAATTTCTCTAAAAGGTAATTCTGATAAAGAAGGTATTTAGCCTTAATATTAGCAAAGGTCAGTGAATATAGAGCTTGTTACCATATTTCCAACTTCAAAATGGGCACACATAAAACTCTTTCTTATAAAATATCAATCACAGTACCTATTGCTTATATCCCAGCATAAAAATGAGCTTTAGCATAAAACTGGAATACTTAAGGACTTTCTCTTTGGGAAACTGTATTTGTTCAGTACATATATTCTTACAAACTATAGACACTGAACTCATGTAAGGCAATCATGCTTGCGGTTTCTCAAGATGAATGAGATTGAAGAATTAAAGGAAGACAGAGTGCTAGCAAGGAAAATACAGATAATTCCTTTCATGATGACATAAACAGTCACAGATTTCAGCCCTTACTAGGATACATCTCAACCAACGTTGCATTAATTTCAAATGTCCATGTCTCATGTGATAGCTAGAAAGATTCCCACTGAGTTCTCAGCTGGAATGCCTTCTGTGCAGACTTTTCCTGTCCTCCCTCTGTCCATGTGAATTTTCACAAGGTAATCAATTTTTCTCCCACATCCCAAGCACATACTGTAGGTGAGATGATGATCCCAATGTATGAGTGTGTGTGTGTGTGTGTGTATATACATACACACAGACACACACACACACACACACACACACACACACACACACACACACACACACACACACACACACACACACACACACACCTACCTTAGCAGTGTCAGTGGTGAAACAAGTTGTGGACTTGCCACTGATGCAGAAGGCCAAGGTTTCAATTCCCACAACAGGCAGATAAATTGCTGAGGGGGGGGGTGCTGCTCTCCTGAGTGTGCTGCCTTTCGAAAGAGATGTTAAACCGAGGCCCCATCTGCATGGGTTAGTGGTAGCTCAAGTGGATGTAAAAGATCCCACTGCACCTATCATACCTCCCAACGTACTGAATTACTTGGTTTTACCGAGTTTTGGGGTCCAAATAATGGGGTGTCACGATTCCCATGTGGCGCCTCTTAATTTCCGAATTCCTGGCTTTTTATTTTAAGTTTTTTTTCCCTCAGCTGTTTGGGCTGACGTCATCATGTGCGCAATGATGTCAGCTCCATGAAACAGCTTGCCAGCCTGCTGGAATTGAGCTCAAGGGCTCACATACATGCATTTTTAGCTGCTCCAGCCAAGCAGGAATGAAGAATATGTGTGGTCGCAGAAACAGAACTACAGAGGAATAATGGTTGCAGACATGGAAAGGTTATTATGCACCGAGACGTTTTGGGGACTGCAGCCGTTGTAGCAGAGGTATTTTGGAGAGGTTATTATGCAGCCATTGTATTTTATTACTGCGCTGAGACGTTCTTTCTGGGGACTGCAGCCGTTGCAGCAGAGGTATTTTGGAGAGGTTATTATGCAGCTGTTGTATTTTATTATTGTGCTGAGATGTTCTCTCTGGAGACTGCAGCCATTGTATTTTATGTTCTATTATGCCATGTGTGTCAGCTGTTGTATTTTATTTTATGCAGCCATTGTATTTTATTATTGCGCTGAGACGTTCTTTCTGGAGACTGCAGATGTTAGATGACTTGAAAACTACCTTAAAAAACATGTTATAGTTTACAAGCTGTTTATAAGCAGTCCTTTACATTTTTAAAGTAGCATACACCAGTTGTTGCCCCCATAGAGATTGGTGCCTGGTATTACTGAACCCTTTCCCACACCCTTCCTACAGGTCCTTTCATTTCATTACTACTACCACCGTAAAAAAAAAAAAAAGTCTGACAATATTGTCAGGATGGCAGTTGTTCTAAACTTAATACTGAGTCAAAATATTTCTGAAATGTCCTTTGAAACACTGAATTCTCTGCAGATGACAAGAACAGCTGTCATGTACGAAAACCTTTGTCTGTTGTTGCGTGTATACTTTACACTGTGGTGATGAGAGAATGAAATGCCTGACACTGAAACACCTTCAAGAAGAAAATAAGATATGTTATTAGAAACTGTGTGAACCTAACTTGAGGGAGAATATAAAAGTTTTACACCTCAGGAGAAATGTCTTGTGCAAGACAGTTGTATAGTCAAATAGCTATTGAACTGATTTTAATCAAATCACAATTTGTTTCAGAAATTTAAGGTAGAATGAATGGTATGATTAACAGACATTTTTAATAATTCGTAAAATGCTTTTGAGCTTAAAGATTTTAGGATTCCCATGTTTAAAGATCCTAGGCAAATTGTTTATTTAACTTCATTTTATATCAAAAGAGTGCTCACGTGCAATAAATATTAATGCTTCAGCAGTGTTAACATTTCTGTAATCAACTTCAAATGTTGATATTTGCCTGGGGAGAAACATGGAAGGAATAATGGCAGTGCAGACATAATGACTGAATTATTATACAAGTCTTACGCTGTCTGCATTGGTATTCTGCTCTGTCTCTCTTTACTCGATGTACCACAGGTACCCAACAACTTTGTGCCATAAGCAGGCATGAATGCTGAAATTGTACTTGAGATGGTGGATGGAGTTGCATCCTGAAGTCTGATAGCAGGTAGAATAGCAGCACTTACACTTAAGTACCAGATGCAGTAATTTCTAAGGCAGGTGACATCTCAGGTTATAGTTTCTGTCCTAGAATGGCATTAGACTGAATCCCTTAAATGTGGTAAACAGATTTGGCAGTCACAGCCTCAGCTTTCTGCTATCACCTTTATTGGTGGTTTTCATCTTCCTGATGAAACAGACCTCTAAGCAAGTGCCTTACTTGTCTAGAGCCCATCTGCAATATCTCTGTTTTCTTTAAAACCCTATTATCATGCATTACTGGGTAGAAACTATTTCAGCTAATTATAAGTACTGCCCTGGAGTATAGGTTGCAGGGTTTCATTACTAGGCAATATACACATAACCTGTGACATTCTCCAGTTCTGTTGGCCAAACTGTGCAAAATTATTGTGTTGTAAAGTTAGTTTTGAAAAGTGCAGATGTTGAGAATTGAGAACTGAATTCACTAAGTGATAGCCATTTAAGTTTCAGTCTTCCTATCTTTCAGGAAACTGCTGATTTGGTATAGTGGTATGTTGCACTGACTGTAGTGCACAGGGTCCTGGGTTCAAGACATGGCAGTGAAATGCATGGTGGTAACATAACATTTTATTCTAACAACTTTCCAACATTATGAAAGCAATGTTTAAAATGTGTCCCTGGTTTCTCCACCCCCCCCAATAAATTTTGGCTTTTTCCAGATTTCTTGTGCTGCAGAGTTAAGAGATACATTTGAGTGTAGAGTGGATTTTACAAGGAGCCGAGAGCTTCTGGAGAAGAGGAGTTTAGTGTTGCTTATGCCTAGTCTGCTTGCATTGTTAGTAGCATAACAGCTTAAACACTTGCTTTTGCTGCAGAAGGCTGTGGGGGTTCTACTCCCACAGTATGTAGATGCATTGCTGATACTGTACTGTGTTGTACTTTTTAAAGGGGGTGGGTGTAACAAGTCAAGGGTGTAGCTACAGATACAACAGAAGTGAGAAAATGTCATGCACAAGGGGATTTGTGCCTCAGTGGGAAGATCAACAAATATCATTAACCCAAATTCAGGAACAGAAAATCAAAATGATTATGTTCTGTGCCACATTATAAGAAAAATATTTTTAAACAAGCACAGTACATTTTCCAGCATTCAAGATAAAAAACACATTTTTCCACTGCAGACAGTGGAGAAGCAAGACTGGCCAGTTAACAGCACCTGGATTACAATGATAGTTTTGATGCTTCAGGATGAATGTAGGAGAGGGTCTGTCAGTACTTGGACTAAAAATTGGAAGTCTTAAAACATGCAGTTTGCCTAGTTTATTTTGTATGCATTTACAGCTATTGAGTTGGCCTGATAACACAAATCAGAGTAAGTCAAGCAAAAATTTGAAATTGAAAATAAGTTGACAAAGCTTTGCAAGATGCCCATGGCTTACACTACTGTCATTCTATTTTTATATATGTGTGTGTGTGTGTGTGTGTGTGTGTGTGTGTGTGTGTGTGTGTAAGTAGACTTTTATGATGGAAATGTTCTGAATTGGTCAGTTTTGTCATTATTGGTTCCTGCATTTTGTTTCATTGCTTACTGGAAAAATGTTCAAACAATACATTTTAAATGCGCTCTAAGTCTAAAAAGTGTGCTGTATTATACAAGGAATATAATTTAATAAATTCAGGAAGGTGTATCAAAGAACACATGTATCTTTCTTGTTTTGTGTGCAAGGGGTCTATAATTTGAAAACAGCCCACAGGTAATCTTTATCCACCACTGACCAGATGCATTTTCTTTGGATGTGGTGTGGGTTTCAATGCTGTTTCAATGAATGTGTGTTTCAATGGCAGAGAAGTTTTAATCCTAAGTTTATTTTCATTGTGAGACAATATTGCTTTGTTTAGTAGATGTCTATTAGCATTTCTGTGTTGTGCTATAAAATGTAAAAATAAAATCCAAATAATTGTTGTAGTATTAAAGCAGTATGCACATTATTGTTTATGGTAAATAGGGTGAAATAGCCAAGTAATGAGGCATTGGAATAGCTGCAGAGGGACTCTAGTGCCATATTCTGGTTGTCTGTTCTTCAGTTTGTGTTTGAAAGGCTGGTATCCCACAATTCCACTTGAGTGGGCAGGGTTATGTAATTATGTATGCAAACTTTATGTTAATCAGCATAAGACTTGCATCTATTTTTCATGGGCCTTGTCCATATTTTTGATGTTCCAGGTTGAAAGGTATGGCACCTATAGAAAAGATTACGGAAAGTTCACCGATGCCCTGTTCAAATTTCCTCTTGTAGTATAAACAGCACCTCAGGTCTCCCCTGAAAAGACTAACCAGGACAACAAAGGATAAATAAAAATAATATATATATATATATATATATATATATATATATATATATATACATACACACACACACACACACATATATATATATATATATATATATATATATATATACACACACACACACATATATATATATATATATATATATATACACACATATATATATATATATATATATATATATATATACACACACACACACACACACACACACACACACACACACATATTCACAAGGAAAGGAACTACTTGACCATCATGCAAATGAAACAAAATGAAAAGCAACTTATCCTATCACCCCCCCTACTTTAATATACCAACTCTGAGATTGCACTACACGGGAAGAGGGCACAGCTCACCATGGTGGTCAAGTGGTTCCTTTCCCTGTGAAAGGAATTTGGCAGTCCATTATTTCATTTAAATAGAGTTTTGGTGGATTAAGTTGGTGGATCGTACTTTTGTTCATTGAAAGTAGATCCATATATATATATATATATATATAGATATATATATATATATATATATATATATATATATATATACACACACACACACACACACACACACACACACACACACACACACACACACACACACATACACACACACGTATATATAAATACTTATATACATAAATATATATAGAAAGACAGAGATAACACACCAACTCTAAGACTGGTGTGTCTTGAGAAAAAAGAGAAATCCATGGGATAATGCAAATTCAATTTCTAAATGAAAATGCTGGTACTTGCACATTAATGATCACAGGTGAATGTCATTCACTAGTGTACTGAACACAAGCCTGCCATCCAGGTGTGCCCTCCCAAACACCTCCGTACAGAGATAGAGATATTCTGGAACAGCCTTCCATTGCCTGGTATGCTGATAATTGTGTATGTGCTTACCTATCTGTCTGTCTACATAAACACACACACTATAAGATGCACTTCACTCCACCCCTACACATCCCCTAATCTCCAAATACATTACCTCTGAGATTGCACTACATCAGAGAAAGTGAAAATGCATTGCTCGCATTTTATTTGAGCTGATGTGATCTCAAAGGTAGTATATTTAGAGACAGTGAATGTAGGGGCAGAGCCCCCATATGGGTGCAATGGTGAAGCACCACTGCAAAAATGCTTTAAAATCAACTCTTCTGCATTTGCTTCTGTAGCAATTAGTAAAGGAGGCAAGAAACTGTTGTTGGTTTCCTCTGTGTCTACTGGTTGGACATTGAGAAATCAAACTACACCCAGATATTTGACTGTAAATCCATAAATGAAACAGCAGAGCACTAATCACTATCAGAGTTTTCTGACAGAGCAGTACCCAATGAAAAGAAGAAATGGGGAATGGTACAGAACGAAAAAGGATGCAAAAAGTTTTGAATGGCCCCTTTCTATCTCTGTTATGCATTCCCTAGATTCTAAGGGAATAAAATCTATTTTAATAATAGCTGGAAAGATTGGCTAGAAAAGCAGATGACAGACAATTAATTATAACCAAGAGATGCAAAAATTGTGAAAGTTACTTTGGAAGGAAAATGTTGGTACCATATAATAACCTATAAATATGGCCAGTGTAATCAATGTAGCTTTGTGTCACATACCCCATTTTACTTTAACTCAAAAATGGGCAGATCCTATGGAACAGCAAGTCATCTCACATATAAATCTAACTACTTGATTTATATTTCTGAATGCAGTGGGTAAAAGGCACTTTATGTCAGTAAAATTACAAGAATGCTTTGTTCAAGTATATATGAGCACTATTATGATATTAAGAAGAATGACTAGCTTAATTAATTATTTAAACAGTGCCATTTTTGATTCCAGCTGGAGTTAAGGAAACAGACACACATTTTGCTCATGCAACCGTTTAATAACTGACAAAACATGTCACAACCAAATCTTATATGACTAAACCATACAAAACAATTCACCAGATAGCATTAGTTTTTCTTATTGTTGGTCAGTGTGGCCCTGCCTGTTCTGGCTTACAACTGCACCTGACTGGTGTGCACCAAGCCCCCCAGCCAATGTTACCATCAGCCATATAAAGTACTACAACTTTTTCCTTCCCCAGTCAAGAGGTGGTGTCAATAGACCCCCACAATGACTTCAAGTTGTTATAGAAAAATGTTATTACACACTACCAACCCCTGACAGAGGCCAATGAATTGAGGGGGGACTCAAAAAGGTGGGGTACCAGTCTACTCCACAACCATCCACAAGTGCAGAATGCACACTGCCCCCCCCTCTTCATTGGTAAGTACCTCAACAATCTAATCTCATTATTGCCAATGCAAGTTAATAACTAAATAATGAACAACCTTAACATAATTTTAAATATTTTTGAACCACAGAGGAATTTTGTATATTAAACAAGTCAAAGTCCAGGTCATTTAGATTAGTTTCATCTGTGGTATAAAAGTTCTTATCTGCCTTGCCTAAATCTTGATGCTCACTGGCTATAAATACATGCAGAGAACTTGCTCTGGCCACTTGTAGGTTGACAAATCTTCTGAATTGTTCTATGTCTGTTTTCATGCCTCAGTCCACCACAATCCTGGGATGATATTTGACCAGAAAATCACAAATTGAGGGTACATATTCTGGACAGACACTAAGTTGGATGGTATCCTGGTTATCAATACCTTTTTGGGTACCAATGTCATCACATCCTCACCTAAGTGTAACTCAACCTTTGCGATGGATCCATAATTAAATGACCCTTGTAAGATGTCCCATAACTGAAACAATGACATGCCTGGAATTCTCTGCCAGTCTACCTTCCAGTCTGTGGATCTAGGAAAAGGTTCAAACCTTTTGATCAGACTGACATCAAGACTGCTGCACAGATAATAAAATAATGTCCTAACAGTGACAAAGAATTCCTGCCTGTAAAAGAAATGACCCAATTACTATTGAATGGGCATTGGGAGACCTTCTCCTGGTCTTTGAAACTTGCATTGATTTCCTTAAAGAGCCAGTTGTGATACCCAACTTTTTCTACAAGAGTGGAGAGAAAAATCTACTGGAGAATACCTCAACTCAGCAATGCCTTGATAATCATGCTACCTGCCATTCTGGGAGTTATCATCTATCCTGACAGCAAGGTGAATATTGATGACTTGGACAATGAATTATTAACTAAATGAAGCAAGGTTTTAGACCTGTGAATGGAGCAGGTTGAGTACTCACTGGAACTATCTAGATGCACATATTGCCCAATGCTTACTTAGTCCACCTTTGACTTTTTGACCCATTCAATGACCCTGTCCTTTAACACTATGGTGTCTTCCCAAAACAAATGTGTAAGCAGCTCATTAATTTTAAAGGGTCCCATGCACATCTGAGTAAATAGCGTCACTCAAACTGTGAATGTAATAAAGTCAGGTGATACTGATCTAACTCCCGATATTAAGATGTCTAGTAAATCCTTGTTGCTTGGATTTCTGGGCTCAGATATGTACACTTTGATGTTGGCCCATCCTATAACAATCCTGATGACTAATTAATGTGAAGTAGCATCCAGTAATTTAAATATTCTTGCCAACCATGCAAGAGTGGATAAATGTAGTCTTAGTGTGCTTTCTGCTTCCCCCAGTGAGCTTCTGTATAAGAGGTATTGTGGTATAAGAAATACTGACATCTCCTTTCCTCCAGGGGTAGGATAAATTAAAAACCCTCAAAAGAGTAAACTGACACAGAATCCACAAAATAAGCCTCCCTGGCATTGGGAGCCCATGAGTTGACAATTGTCTGCAATACTAGGCAATTCTCAGAATCTGGAAAGCTGCAAATGGGATAAACAGTTAGCAATGGCATTAGGTCTGCTGAATGGGATAAACAGTTAGCAATGGCATTAGGTCTGCTGGGAATGTACTGGGTTGAAGATGACAGGTTAATCTGTAGACTTAAAAGCACCATTAATCTCAGAATTGAATGAAGCCAGCGGAAGCAGAAAGACCTCTTCTGAATGACTGCCACAACAGACTGCTTATCACAGAAAAACTTTACTCTGTTGTTTTTAAAATGTTACTTCCATACAAGGATGGCAGCCCAGACAGGGAATATTTTAGGAAGGAGATGTCTCTCATTCCAGCTTCTTGCCAAGTGGAAGTCTATGCATCTGAGAACCACTGGCAACAAAAAATACTTCCATCCCAATGCTAGTTGCTACATCAGTGTGCAACTACAGGGCATCAGAGTTAGACCAGCCTGATTGCCGAAAGGATATTCCAGTAATATGTGCCAAGAAAATCTTCCACAATCTAAGGTCATGGTTAGGTTAACCTGACCCAGTAGTGTTTTGCATTGCCCCCTTTCAGCAGGTTTGAAAATGTTCATAAAAATGGCCTGCCAGGGACAACTGTCCGGCAGGTAGAATTAAGAATCACAAGGAGCTACACAGTACTATAAATGCAAGCTTTCTTTACTGCTAAAAGTTCCTCAATCTGTGACCTAAGTTAACAGACCTTATTCTCTGCTATCTTAAATATATAAGAAACTGTTTTAATTTAAATGCCCAACAATGTGATTTTCTTGGTCAAGCCAGCTATGTTATCTTCTGCCGATGGAACACTTACATTCTGACATAAAGAGATGAAGCTAAACATTTCTTCACAAGCCCAGCTTTATCGCCTCCATTTATCAGAAAATTATCTAAGTAGTGTACTGCTCTCTGGTTCTGGGATTGAACCTGCCAAAATCACTGGAGTGCTAATTTGAAAACCTCCAGTGTGGCACATGCTAAGGAGCAACCCATCAACAGGCTCTTATCAAAATAGTCCTTTATTGGAAGTGAAAGCCTAGGAGGGGCAAAACTTGCTCCCATATTAGTATTAAGTGAAATGACAACTGAATGTTCAGTTTGACCAGCCATGGGTCAGTGAATTTTTTGACCTAGGTGGAAGCTTCATCTAATGAAGCATAATGAACTTGCAATAACTCCTTATCTGTGAAATCATTAACTGAGGACCCCCACTGGGAATTGAAGATGATTAATGGCACTCTCCCAGTTTCTTTTCAGCCACCAGCCCTATGACAGAAATTCTGAAGGCCTCCCATGGTAGGTAACTAAAGGGAGCTGCTAGTCTGCCGTCAGCCTGGGCTTTTTCAGCAAGGTTTTGTGCTACATCTTCCCTCTCATTCAATGATCAGATATTACTTCGCACTTTATTATCTAACAAGGCAAACTCTTGGGAAAAAACCTATTCAAAAATTATGTTATATGTTTACTCAGATAGTCCCAGAGAGTTTCTTCAAGTCCTTAGACCTTAACTGGAGACTGAGTGGTTATACGGCCTGAGCTGGTTATGAAAGGAGCTGGAATCTATCTGTCTTTTAAAGGATCACATTCTCCTTGAGGTGAATTACTGTTGCTGTGGTTTTCTATCAGCAGTTTTAGTCACCATTGTGGGCAATTGCCTTAATTTTGTCCAGCACTTGCTGGCTGGGTGACTTTTGGAGCAATGTGCACACAAATGGTTAAATTTGCATGCTGACCATAAGCATTCCCACGACCTCTGTATTTAATTCCCAGCAATATTTTTGCTTGGGTGCAGTCTCCAATGGAAGTGAAGACATGGCTGTAGCTGGCTACTCCAGTATCAAGTTGAGCCAAATGTCAGAATTTCACTCCTCCCATATCAATGATTTTTACACTGTCTTTACTTTCTGGAATGCTGTTATTAGCCTGTCTGTGATATACCCTCACACTGAATGTAATGGGCTTCCCTCGTAGTTAGGACGTAAGCCAGCAGAGGTAAAGCCTGCTTTGGGTCTTTATTAAAATTGCCATGAAGACCACAAAACCAGCCTCCCAAATGTCCCAGGATTCTGCTACTGATTTATGACAGACTTTATTCCCCCAAAGCTGTGAGAGTGTTGGTAATAACTTTGCTCCTGGTTTATTCTTGTCTAAATGTCACTGAACACCATTTATATCTACCAAATCAAAAACATTTATGTAATCTCCCTAACTGACTTTCTTTCGAATAGAATTGGGCATATGAGCTGATCTATGGGAATCTAGAATGTTAGGTGTGTTTGCTAAACTCGGCCAGGGAGCAGAGGATGACGTGGGGTTAAGAGACTGGATAATTCTTAAGTCTTCCAGTTGACTGGATGTAAACCAAACAGCTAAATCAACAACAGGCACAAGAAACAAAGAGACTGAAGTGCTACTCTGGTGCTGTGATGTCCTGACTTGGAAGATGTTTCTGAACTTTTCTTCCTTTAAAGTGTTCTAAAAATTCAGCTAAATTAGCTAAGAGCACAGTAATTATTTTAGTTAAGAACTAGCTAATAAATCTAGTTGTAATGAAATGTTTTTCTTTCTTGTACTCTATTGTAATCCATTTGCTCAAACAGATTGTTTTCTGGTTCCCAGTGCAATTTCATATTTCTCTGTATGTTTAACTGTGAATGGTACTGCTGGAGTCATAGGTTCATATGTGCATAGCTATTTATTCATGTTTAATGTGTGAGGAAGGCTATCTATCTACTAATTAATTAATGAAAATGTATTTATTGTTAAAAGGTAACACAATGTTGGCATCCACCTCTAATATGCAAGACTGTTCATCTATGCTATGACTTCTGCTTATAACTATATGGCTTATTAACAAGAGTGAAACAGTAACTGGTAAGTCCAAAGCCTGGTGATGTAAGGCAGAGGCAGTTTACTGTGTTTGGCCAGGAGGCTGTAGTGCTACTGAATATTACCAGCCTTCCTTGAAAAGTAATGGCAGTGTCTGGTAGGCAGCTAACTGTGGGGCTAGTGTGTTTGGGGAAGAAATGCAAGATTGTTATTATTTATAGTTGTAATGAAGACTTTCTCCAATTCTTTATGGAGATTTTTTAGGCATGGTACAGCTTTGCTAGGGAAGATCGAGTTTGAAATTACTGAAGGGGATTTCAATGCGACTATAGTTTCTTTATGAGATAGAAAGTATGGAAGGATGGAAAATGTAGGAAAGCACAACCAGTACTAAAGGAATGGGAGAATCATAATGATTGGACAGCCATATGGAGGAGGATATACAAAAGAAAACAGCACTACACTTTTTTTCCAGAGGGGAAAATAAACAGGTTAATAGATTGGGTAGATTTCCGGTTAGAAGTGAAATAATCTGGATAGTTAATGAAGTGAACTGTTGGATTCTGCTTTAGTGAGACTGCAGGTTAAGGTGAAGGAAGATGGAGAGGTAGAAAGATGGTGGAGATGAAAACCTTGGTTGTGGAATGGTGAGAAAAGGAGACTAGAATGTGAAAATATGTTGGAGGAGTTGATAAGGTTAAACCCAATGCAGCAATTGACGTGGTATGTCAGTGCCATAGCTAGGGCATGGAAAAGGTGTTAAGGAGTCCAAATGACTGATGCTGATCAGACGGCAATGCAGTATCGGCCCTCAGAAATTAATGCCGATATTGTATTCCATTTACGGCTGAAGTGCTTCAGTGATTTATGCGTGGTATTTAAAAGTAATAAACTGCATGCTTCACTGGGACCATTTTCTTCCTTTTTTCTTTTTTTGGGGGGATCTCAACTTGGAGAGGACTTCTTCATGCCCTCAACTTGAGAGAGTTACCTAATTGAAGGACTGCACTGGGTACCAGAATACCCAGTTATAGCACTTCAAAATGCTATTAAGTTAACTGGAGAGGGCAGATCATTTAATCGGAGAGTCTTTGGGAAGGCAGGAGAGTACTGAGATGAGGCAGTTAGAATCTCAATTGAAGATCTTACAGAAGGAGGTGGATGAGAGAGAGAGGAGAGGCAAGGCTGGTTGGAAGTATATATGATGGAAGAAAATATAAAAAATGGCTAGTAAATAAGGTATATTTTTTGTGGACACATGGTAAAAAAATTGGGAATGCTCTTGGCATGGAAGCTACAGGAGAGAAAACAGAGCCAAAGTACTGAGGGGTTGACAGGCAAAGAAAATGTTGTGAAAATATCAGGAAAGGTATCAAGGAGACAGTGTGGATCTTCTATAACAGAATACCTTGAAAAGGTGAGAGGCACTTCAATGCAGTGGAGGGGGATGCTGGGGAGGAGAGCAGCTTAGAGCTTGAAAAGGCAATTCAGTTGTTGGAGGTGGAGAGAGTGGAAGGGTCGATAAGAAGACAGGTTATCTGTAGGTTTCTATAGGTGCTGTCAAAAGCTATAAATTAAGAATTTATAAGACATATATAATGATGTATTGCTTGTAGGGGATGTCCAGTTTCTTTTCTAAAACCAGAATAGTGTCATTATTGAAGGGGAAACAGAATATTTCAAACCTAGAGGGTATAGACCTATCTGATTTATTAACACACATGTCAAAATTATGCCTTCAGTCCTTGCTAACAGGATACAAAGAATGTTCCATAGGCTAATAGGGACAGAGATAGGACATAGAGGGTTTGTTAAAGGAGAGACAGAGGAAGAGGGTGTTGGTGGCAAGTGAGAAAATGTATTAGTACTCAGGATACATGAGAAAGTTGGGAGTGGGAAAGGATTATCTTTTTTGATATTTGTAAGACATTTGACACTCTTGATTGATGATTTCTATTCAGACTTTTAGAAGAGACAGACATGGGGCCCAGGAGCTTTATACAAGCTCCTTGATACAGTTGCTCACACAGAAATTTCAATATCAGCCACGACTGTTAGAAAGAACCTCAATAATTAATCACCTGCCCAATCTGTAACAGCTAGGCACATTTCTATGACCGCACCAACTGAACTGCTTACTACATCAGCTTACAAATGACAATTCAAACGTCTAGCTGCATTTTGCTATTTGTTCATTTTTCTATCTGCATTGTGTGTTTCATCTATTCAATGGAACAAAAACATAGTGCACCTAGAAGTCTGCTGTGCCGTTGGTCTGTTTTTCTACCTGCACTTTGCTATTGATCTGTTCCACAGACTAGTAGCACAGTGCAAGAAGCTTGTGGTGAGTCCACTGACTTTGTTTTGACTTTGACAAGATACACTCTCACTGGTTCTACAACTGAGCTAAAGAAAGACGACAATGAAGCTGTCAAAGGACACATTGGAATGACAGAACAAAGCAGTTCTAAAACTAGTGCTAATACTGGAATGTTTCACCAAATGTAGAGCATCTGTGAGGTATATTACAAAAAAGGGCAGGCGACAGTGTCAGTGATTATATTACAGAAATAAACACTTAATTTCACAGTTGGGTAAGTGGATGTCAAGTCACTATTGTTGAAAAGTTAGCAGTTTAGTGAGGGAGTAAGCACTCAGTACTGTTCCTGGGAATGTTAAAATCTAGTTGGCACACCATGAGTGTCACACTGCTGCAGAGATGGAAGGAAGTGGGACTGTATCTAGCAAGTAGATCACTTGTACATAAGAGAAGGGTACCCCAGCACTACACAAGGATGTAAAAGGACCAGTGGGGGCAGCCTAAGCCATCACAGCAGGTCAGACAAGCAAAGGGGTAACTCACCAGTTCTAGTACATGCTTACGTCTTGGGGTTAAATATTTTCAGTATATCAATGGGACATGTATGGTACCAACATCTACTGTGAGACAATGTTGGGAACAAAAGTATGTATCCCCCCCCGGCTAATGTCTCATTAGAACACTTCACCTAACTTAAGTAACTCTGCTAAGCCAACCAATCATAGTACTGTACCCACTTAGGACTGTTAATCTACTGCTCATCCCATCTCTCCAGGAGTAGGGGCAAACTACCCCAGCAATGTTTAGCTCCCCATAAGCAACTAAAACCAGGAGAAGACATATTGTAAATCAATTTGTTAACCTTCTCAACTAAAACCAGGAGAAGACATATAGCGAATCAATTTGTTATCAACTATAGCGAGCATCATCTGCTCTCTCAGAGTCTTATTCTACATCTCTCTGCTTTACTCTGATAGTAAATCTATCAAAGCAATCTTAAACTTGGCAATATCTTCTAAAATTTAATATTATATCGTAGAGAACGAATGTATCCTATCTGTTAGTTAATATGTATGTCAAATTCTCTTCTATAAAAATTGTATGTCAAAAGTCTGTCCTTAAAACTATGTTTTGTAAAAAATTGTTCTTTTGGAGCTTTTCTCCCTGGGCCTCCACTGAAAATGGACTTGTAATCCAGTTGGACTCTCACGGTCAACAAATGTAAAATAAATAAATAAATAAATAAAAGTCATTAGAGATGGCAAACAGGGGCAGAACTATGACAGTAGTGGGTTGTCAGGAGACAACCAGTGCACCAAACTACTATCACAGTCTGTACTCTATGCTGGTGGAAGGAAAAGTGACCACTGCTAATAGGGAAATAGTATCAGTCAACCATTTTTAGATCTGTAGCTATTAAAGAGGAACAGTACTTGCCTAAGCAGTTCACTTTAGTTACTGCTTAGTGAGGGACACTTTTCAAGTATCACTTGGCAAGAGTTTACTTACATTGAGAAGATGGAGAATGAAACAACTTAGTGGCAGTGTCTGATGATATCCCAGTGGATTTTCTAATAAGAAATGATTCTGATAAAACAGTAACTTGTGTACATGAGGTTCATTGCAGCCAGGTATTGAGGCAAGCACGTGAGAAAGGCACCTGGGGGCAGACCCAGCTAGTGTCCGCAACTTCAAGAAGGACTTGTGATGTGGTATTTCAAGGGGGTTTTAATTACCAGCAATGGGCTTGAACCTGACCTTCAATTGTTTAAAGGTACTGAGGAAACCCCTGGATGGTGGTACTTCTAGGGGGGAGTTAGGAGGCAGGAGCACACCTGAAGTTCAGGCACCAGTATCTAAAAAAAACTAAACTTCCTTTGGAAGAACAGCCTTGTAGGATCACAAAGAAAGAGATGAGACTGGCTCATCTGTTGGACCCTATTTTACAGAACCTGAAGGAGGTAGCCAAGGAGGATCCTAATCTATAGACTGAGACAAAAGGTTGTTGTACAGGGAATGGATCCTGAAGGAGGGATCGATGGTGAAGTTACTCAGCAGCTGGTAATATCAGAGGACTACCAATGTGCCTTTCTGGACACAGTCTATATGGACATAAAGCATACAAAAAAGGCTTACAATAAATTCCTATTAGCCACATTCTACAAAAGATGAAAAGGCGAGAAGGGAGGCAAGGCAGGAGACAAACATAAAGCTGCCTCGATGCCTTTGCTTTTTATTGATGAAATGTTTCAGAGAGCATATACAGATATTGTGCTACCTCTTTGATCCTCAGGTAAAACACAGATAGTGCTAGGGGACTATGTTGCACAGAAGATGGCACATGGTCTGATAGAAATGTTTAGAAAAATTGTTTTTTCAAGGAGATCATACCATCCAAAAACCAATGGTCTGTGGACAGAAGCAACTCTACGCTAAACATCATGTTGACAACTTTCACAGACCAGTTCAAGTGGCAATGGGATGAATACCTGCCTCATCTGCTCTTAGCATTCACAGACTTGTGGTGGTTTACCAGCAAGCTCATGTGGCCAAGTGGCACTTGGTGGTCTATTTAGTGGTATATATTTGTGTGCCTTGTATATACTTTAATCAGTTTAGTACCACTGAGGTGAGACCATACCCACTCTACTGTCCATCAGATTTAAGATTTTTGACAAAAATAATTTCTCACTGGGAAGTGGAGTAGAGCCAAGTCACCTTGTCCATTGTTTCTTTTTAACAGAGAACTTCTAGCTGTGATTTAAAAATGTTACTCACTGCACCACTGTGACTACCCACTTAGATATTCAGGAAAGTCTTAATTTAACAGTACTGCTTTTTAGACTACAATTTTCACCAAAGGATGCTAAATGGTTGATCTAGACCCTAAATAAATTGCTTCTTATAGGAATGTTTTAAGTGGGTGTGATATGAAATGTAAAATACATTTTTCCTGGGCCTGTTGATTACTGTAGGCAATGTATCAATGTTACATGATTAGTTTACTAATGTTTATTTTAAACCTGTTTTCAGTCAGTTAGAAAATAGCATTAGTTAATTTAATTAATCTACACAGACTGTGTGATGTACATCTTAAATGTATGGCTTGGTGGTTTAATAGTTTAGAAAAGGGGGTGGTGCAAAGTCACCCTGAAAAGGTTGCCCAACTTTTTATGTAGTGGCTTAAAAACAGGAGTAAAAAGATCTCTGGCAAAGCATTTTGTTTTATGGTTGATTACAGCAAACAAAAAAAGAGTGCCGTAAGCATGTGTAGTACATGTAGAACTCTTATACTTAGAAAATAAATAAACAACAACCTTGTTGTGGTAAGGCTCATAAGTCAAAACAGCTGTTATATGAAACTGTACATATAGGTCTCACAGCAACAGGGTTCGGCCCACGTCACAAGTCTACAGAAATTACCCTTAGAACAGAAAAAAGGACAGAATCCAGTGAAATGACTGGGGCTTTCCTACAGTTGCTCAAGGTGAAACTGCTCGAGTGTCAGTAACATGTTGAAAAAAAAATAAAAGGCATAATGCTGAACATGATTTCCCATAGGAAATCATGCCTGGTGTGATTTCTAAGTATGGACAAGCAAAGATTCACTTCTTTTGGGAGATTTCTCCCTTCTTTGAGGTACTGCAATCATGGAGTTGGTTTATACAAGTCGGGGGAGGGGGGGGGCTTGCCTCCAACAATATGGTGCAGGGTAGTGTTCTCCTGCAAAAGACAACTAAAATGATTTTATCCCTTTTGCATTTTTGTCATTTTTTTCATATTTTGGCTTGTTGGCCTTCAGGATGCCTGCATTTCACTGTAGAACTAACCAGTGATGATGTCTTAGAAAATAAGGCACACCACTTCATTAGATTCTGTGCATAACTCTGTAAATGGTAAGTCACATTCTTTGCACAATATAAAATGAGGCAGGAGGTGGCCACTTCTTCACTACAAATTATGACTGGAAGGTACATACCATCACCAGAAAGCACAGATGTCCTGTATCACAAGCAATTTATGATCAACTGTACAAAAGCAACATCAGTTTATTATGTGCTTGTGAAATGGCTTTCTAAAAATATACTTTTTAATGCAGCTACTGGGGGGAATTTCTGGATATCTGTTTTAGACACATAACAAACTGGTTATAATTAGAAAACTAGTCATAATCAACTGTGCTACATTTAGTTTTACTTTTGACATGTTTTATCCTGATCTTTTTTCTGATCAGAAAAAAGGCTACAGAGATCAACACATTTTTTGTTCAGTTAGTGTATACCGTTGAACAAAGAACCCAGTTTAGTGTTATTACAAGGTTTTATCACAAAGCATTACAAAAAATACATGAAATTCAAGCAAAAACATTAAACAAAAGTTATAAGGTACATATTAAATAAAATAAATGTCAATATACCACAAAATGAGTTGTGATGATGTGAGGTATTGCCAGCTATGTCAGGAGAAGTAGGGCAGTAGATGTGTAACCTATGCCAGCATGGCTAGCTGGAGTTATGTAAAGAATTATATGTCATTTGTATATCAAACTGACTTGTACAGATGCTTGTGTTGAAAATGTATTTGTAAAGTTGCTTGTGTTAAAAAATGTACCAAAAGTGGGTCAAGCTACACAGAAAAAAATTAAGTATACCTGTACGTCAGACTGTATGGTAACCACTGAAATAAATACATTGTAGCAGAGGATAATGGGAACTAAGAGGTTAATTTCAATCCAGCTGACTTTGAAAAATAGTTTGGAATTATATTTACTTGGTATAAGCCATAAAGCTTGTATCTCACAGGTCTCAATGCAGCCAGAGACAAAAAGCCTGTACTAGGAAGCCTGCTATATTGTCCTTGGGGGTGAACTAATTGCTACTCTGAAAGGGTGGAAGTTTGAAATTGTTTTATGACTTCTAGAAGCTGCAAGAGATCTTAGCAAAGCTCTGTGAGTGTGTATTATTGACACATATGTGCTAAACTCTGGTTCATTTGCAAGAAAGGGGGTGGTATGGGAACCAGAGTCAGATGACCAGATGTATATGATGTCATTCTGTAATCTAGGACTAAAATGATGTTTTAATACCAGATGAGACAGAAATGTCAGAGCAGTCTGTTTTTGAAATGTGACATAGAAGGATCACAAACCCACTTCATCTTGCCTTGCTTTCGTAAGTAACCAGGGAATAGTAATTCTTTAGCTCAGTCATGAAAATATAGTGAGATTAGTTAAGTACTGTTTTTCTGTAACTGTGTGACTCTATCCATCTGGGTTATTTTTAATATTTCTTGTGACTGAAACTCTGGTACTTACTGTAAATAAATATTTAGTATTTTCATGTTTATTTATTATTAAATATAAACATTTCATTGTAGCTGGTCTTTTAGAGAATATTTTAACCTTTGAGAGTGCTTATATTTATTTAGTGACACTGTAGCCACTCCTGAAAGCCTTGATGTTTGGTCAACATTGCCATTTGTATTAGTATAAATTTCACTCAGTATGATTGGGTACCCTTGTAAGAGCCTTAGATTAGCTGGCTTTGGAGTGTCTGGTGGCAGTGACTACCTTACAGTCTGGGCAGAGAGGCATAGCTAGTAAATCTGTTCCAGTCTTTCCCAGGTGTGTGTGTGTGTGTGTGTGTGTGTGTGTGTGTGTGTGTGTGTGTGTGAGAGAGAGAGTGTGTGTGTGTGTGTGTGTGTGTGTGTGTGTGTGTGAAAATCAATTCTCAAATAGTGTGTGTCACCTACTTGGATGGGACACAGAGTACTAGTTCCACAGAGAGAGTGGTGGAGGACTTGGCTTGAACACTCCTTTGAGGACTCAATTCTACAGTTGTGCCAGTGGGGAGTCTTACTGGGAGCCTGGAGAGAGAGAGAGAGAGGGAAACCCCACTCCCAGGACTGAGTGTACCTCCTGTGTGCTCTTAAGGGAAATTGTGCTTGATGCAGTGAGCTGCATCTGTAAGTACTGTGTGCATCTATTTTTGTTCCAAGTGAACATCCCTCACCGGTGTCAGCAGTGAGGTTTCAGACTCCTTGATTACTTGCCCAGAGGAGGAGACATCACATGAGTACTGATAAACAAATTTAAATAATAATGGCAGATGGTGAAAAGAAATTATTATCACGCTACAAAGCAAAGACTGAAAGATAAAGACAGTCTCAGACACCATTCATAAGGGATGTCGGCAATAATCTGTTCACTAATCAACAGGACCTCAAAGGCAGATGGAAGAAGTACTTCCAGCAGTTTCAAAATGAAAAAAACTCCACAGAAGCTGTACTGCCCAATACACAGCCTAAGATGAAAGAGGAAGAAGAAGAAACCCACTCTAGGAGAAGTAGGCACAGCACAAAAGATAATAAAGTCAGAAAAAGCAGCAAGCTTGGATAAAGTCATGGCAAATATAACCAAGATGATGAATGAGTTAAGGAAGAAATACCGTCTGTGGGTACTGAGAGCAGTGCTGAGAAGACAAGAGTAGAAGCATTCTAGTGCCTGTGTAAAATAAGGAGGAGGAGATTCACAATTGTGGGAGTACAAAGGTATCAAACTCTTGTCATTCTGCAACAAAGTGCTGGAGACAGTGACTGATAAACAAGTATGCAGAATAGTAGAAAATAAGATGGGAGACTATCAGTTTTGATCCAGATCAGAATGTAGCACAACTTGACCTGGTGTTTGCAGTGAAACAGATAGTGGAGATGAAGAAGGAATCCTACTGAGCATTTGTAGACTTGTAGATATCTATATGACAAGGTTTCAAAAAGCTAATTTGGCCAGTTCTACAGTGGACCTAAGTTTGGAAACAATAGAAATATTGGTAGAATCAATGCAGGCTATGTACAAGGATTAAGCAACATGAGCAAAACAATATTCAGACTCACAGAAGGGTTTCCAGTGGGAGTGGATGTGTATCAGGGTTCAACTCTGAGCCACTGCTGTAACTACTGGTGATGGACTCCATTAGCAAACAGGCCAGAGGGGACAGATCAACAAAGCTCTTTAATGCAGATGGTGTGGCATTATAAGCAGACTCTGAACAGAAACCTCAGCAAAGAATAGGGATATGGAATGCAAAACGGAAGGCATGTGGGATAAAACTAAGTACAGAAAAGAAGGTTGTAAAGGCAACAAATGGGTCAAATCTGAAGAAGATAAAAACTCAGATAGAAGGGAAACAATGAAACAGGTTGACAGCTTCAAGTACCTGGGAGGGGTGATTGAGGATAAAGGGAAGTCTGAATGAAGAGGTCAAAGCTAGAATCAGAGGGGCTGCAGACAGGCGGCACACTGTGTCATGGCTAATAAATGACAGAAGAATGCTAAAGAAACTGAAAAGTTAGGTGTACAAAACAGTGGCGTGACCAATGCTTCCGAATGGCACAGGCACCTGTGCAGCTGAAGAACCTTGAGGTGATAAAGATGGAAGTGCCTGAAATGGGTGGTAGGATGCACATTGTAGGTCAGAAGAAGAAATAATTACATCAGAGCAAGAGCCAAAGTACCTCCAGGTGCAGATGATCAAAGAGAACAGATGAATATGGTTCAAGGACAACTACAGACAAGCAGAAGAGGATCTGGTGAAGATTTGTGAGAGGCAGGAATAAAGCAAGAGTAAATGAGGACGTCCAGCAAAGTGATGGATGGGTTGCATTAGAAAAGACCTGTGACGGTCTGGCACAAATGTCGAAGGTAAAACAGTCACACTGAATCGAGACAAGTTATGACAGCTAAGGTGTTACCCTAGCCCAATATAGAAAAAAATGGGAAAAGGTGGTTGATGAGGACAATTAAATAATAGCATAAATATTAAGTATACCTCTCAATTGTTCATAATTTCAAAGAATGTCCAGATTTTTTGTTTTGTATTTTTAGTCTGTCGCTCATAAAACCCGTGATTTTCTGGCAAATCTTTGTGCTTATCCTTGTTCCTAATGCTAGAAAGGTGCTGCAACACCCTTACCTTGAGCATGTTATTAGTCTTTCCTACATAAAACCCTGTGCATTGTTTGCACTCGGCTATATAAACCAAATTTATTGTCCTGCAAGTAGCTCTAGCCTTAAAATTAAAAGTTCGCCCATCAATTGGTTGGACAAAAGTGTTATCCTTATTAATATATGGACAGGCTTTGCAGATCCCACAGGGTACGGTACCTATGTTAACTTTAAAAGGTCTTTCTACAACATGTCCCCTCTCTTTACATAATATGTCTTTGAGGTTCCTGTTGCGCCTGTACCCAAAAATGGGACGTGGACCAACAATCTCCCTCAATTTGGAATCATTCCTAAGGATGTTCCAATTTTTATGTACAATTTCCCTAATATCACCTATATTGCTACTATAGGTGAAGTATACCTTCGGACATTCTATGTTATCCTGGGGCATTTTGGGAACATTCATTTCATTTTGTGTACATCTAAGCCAGGGTTTATATTTATCCACCCTTTTAGATTTACTTTGTGTCATAGTCTGATCTACCAAATGTTCTTTGTAACCTCTGTCCAAAAAACAACATTTCATCTTGTCCATTTCTTTTTCAAATTGCGTGTCATTAACACATATCCTCGAAGCTCTGCATGCCTGTCCACGAATGATATTAGAAAACATATATCGGGGATGCATGCTATCAAAGCTAAGCATGCTATTCCTCCAGCATTCCTTCCTATAGATGCTGGAAACCAAACCCTCATCAGTCCTAGTAATGTTGACATCTAAAAAATCCATCTGGAGATCAGAATACTTCAAAGTGAATCTAAGAAAGGTGGTTGAGGAGTGTAAATATTCCACAAAACTTAACAAAGAAGAAATATCACCCTTCCAAAAAACAAACACATCGTCAACAAAACGCATGTAAGCCCCTACATATTGCATCCAATATAGGTTTCGAAAAATCGTGTCCCTTTCCCAAAAGGAAAGAACTAAATTAGCATAGGTATTAGCACAGGGGGTGCCCATGGCAACCCCCTGTGCTTGCCTATATAACTGTTGGGCTCCTATAAAAATGTTGTTTTCTAAAACCAATGTCAACATGTTTTTTACCAAAGAAATTTTTGCAGGTTGTTCCCCCAACTCAAATAAAACTTCACCCACAGCATGTATACCATAGTCATTGCTAATCACCGTGAATAGATTTTGAACATCTAGTGTAGCAAGTAACAAGGTACCCTCAGGCAAGTGCTGGTTAAATTCATTTACTACTTTCAAGAAACTCGCTGTATCCTTTAAAATATTAGGTATTCTATTAACAAAAGGATTGAGGGTATGTTCAAGCCAGATGGAAACATTCTCTGTGACCCATTCCCTGCCTGACACTATCGGGCGTAGGGGAGGGTCAGACAATGATTTATGAATCTTTGGTAAAGCTTTAAACACTGGAGTTACAGGTTTATCTATAAGCAAAAACTTTAACAAGTCTTCATCAATTTTCATTTCAAAACATAACTGCTTTAAATTAGCATGTACATGGTCTATCACTCTCTTTACTATTGCAGGATTAATTGGTATATATGTCATTCTATCGGAAAGTAATTGCTCTATCTTGATATGATATACAGCTGTATCTAACACCACTACTCCCCCTCCTTTGTCTGCATTTTTAATAACCAAATTCTGGTTATTACTCAAATCCTTTAAAGCTTTCTGTTGTAGAGAAGATAAATTATAAAATCTACTGATTTCTTTTTTCTTAAAGTATTCTTGCAGATCATTTTCACAGCTACTGATGAAAAGATTCATAGCTGGAGAAAAAGGTGGTGTGTAGCAGCTGGGCCTTTTCAAACCCCCTCTATTAACATTTGTGTTACCAAATATACATTTAAGGGCTAGGCCCCTACAATACATCATTAAATCCAAGATTATATCCTGAAAAACACTATTTTGTCCAGGTACAAATGTCAAACCTTTCTCAAGAACATACAATTCTTCTTTAGTTAAAACATGTGATGAAAGATTATATACAATACCAGGAGTATCAGAAATAGTCAGTCCATGGTTCTCCTCTTCTTGGAGGCATCCCTTCCCTCGCTCAAGGATCTCTTCCAAGCACCTCATTTCCTGACGGGTGCTGGAAGAACTCCCAAAAAATGCTGAGACTCCCGTGTGGTTTTCGGTCGTGCTCCCTGTTCCACTGCCCTTGTATCACAAGTGGCAAGTTCTGGGGGAAGCGTGACGCCTTCTGATAATGCTATATTGTCCATAACCAAAGGAGCAGGGCATGCCGTCCGCTCAGCATGTCCTAATTCAGTCGTTTTCATGGAACCTAGACTGTTAATATTAGCCTCTATTGAATCTGTATGCCCAGTAACACTCATTCCTTCAGATAGAACATTAACTGTTCTTGCTGTTACCTCCGTCGATTCCTCCGTATGCTGCCTCGATGTACTGGCTTCCTGTTGACGTCGACCCGTTCTCTTGATGCCAGCAGCATCACTTCCTAGTTGGGATGGCCCCTTGTATCTGGGCCATACAAACATGTTGCCCTTTGAGAAATCCTCAAAGTCCCTCTGTAGTTTGTTAATCTTCTGCAAGCGCAGCTTGTCATTGCTATCCGCTAGCGTTTGATAAAGCTGTGTCAAACGCGTAAAGTGGATGGGCTCACAAAACTCTTCCTCCAGCTTACAACGCAGACCATCAACCTCTTTTTCTAATTTAGTGACCTCTGGAGCAAAGAATGTATTAAGAATATCCATGTATTTAAAACTGGTAAGTATGTTGAGTGACTGCCATTGTGCTAGCAGTTCCGGATAGCGGTCTCCTTGTGCAGGCATGCACAATATTCTCATGCCTCTGGGTACAATTCCGTACTGCTTGCAGGCTTCAAAGTGAAAAGTCTGCCATTTCAACTTTTGTAGCCTGTTCGTTTTAAAACTTAGATCTCTAATGCAGTCGTCAAAGTTCTTGTCTGTAGCTGCTGGAACACAGCTACCTTCCAAAACAATAGGGCTAACTTTAAAGCCCAAATTCAATAAGGGGTTACCTTGTGTAAGAAAGTCCATACTTTGCAGCAAGTTAGAGGTATCCCCTGATCTCCTTGCAGTATCACCACCATCGGACAATGTGGTGGCTGCGTTTTTCAATGTAGCATGCATGGCACAAAACGGACCAAGAACAAATAGTAAGCAAACAAAAATCCTGTGCCAAATGCCAAAGTCCTGCCAAAACACCAACAGCCAAATCCAGTAGATAAAATAAGTAAGGCAGGACACTGCTACGAAAACCAAATTCTTTATTAAAATACAGATATCCAAGGTTATCCAAGGTTAGCGCTTTCGGGATAAAAACCCTTCTTCAGACAAAATAAAAAACTCATCAAACACTTTTTAAAACATACACCAACCAATGAACTGTTAGTAAATTACCCGCCTTTTTTGTAGTGCAGGTTTTAAAGGAACCATGTCATTAAGACCAGGGCTCCTATGAGCCATCAATTGTAAAATCCATCTTGATTCCAAGGATTCTGTAGTCAATTTTATGTCACCACCTCTTTTATTCATTGTCACATTAGCTATGGCCTTAAAAAGAAAAGTATGAGTAGGGTTTAATTCAATATGCCTATAAAGTGCATTGTGCTTATCCTTGTTCCTAATGCTAGAAAGGTGCTGCAACACCCTTACCTTGAGCATGTTATTAGTCTTTCCTACATAAAACCCTGTGCATTGTTTATAAGAGTAATATTTAAAATCTGTCACTAATTTTGGACATTTGTCCACCCATTATTTTTGGCTTTGTACAGAATTCTTGCACTAAGAGTTTGAAAAGTATGATATTAAGATAATAATAAAATGAGATCATTATTTTTCTTTTAGCTGAACTACAATGAAATTATTAGTTGACACATTTTTTTATATGAAAGCTCCAGTCTGAAGAAATTGCAACAGACAATAGCAAAACAATGCTACAGGAACATTTCATTTTATTTTATTTTTAGCTGACAAACCAGGAATAATCTTATTTTTGGCAGCAAAACTCTTCCTGTTCCATGCATGCCAAGAAAAATAAACAAAAGGTTCATTACTATTAAAGTTGCTTATATTACAAATATAAAAACTATTATAAGGAATGCTAATTTTAAAACTGCTTTATTTTATTTTCAGACAGCTAAAACAATTTCAGTTGTTTCTAATTTGTGGGACAGAGGGTGTCAAGTACTTGTCTTATGACATTAATAGCTTACAAACTGATAGAAAGAGTTAGAAAGAGTTCTAAAGCAGAAATTATCAAAGTTATACATGGACTCCTGATTATAACAGACAACAAAACACATAACTTTTATTATTTTCTATTTTTACCTATCTTGATTTTTTCAGCATCTAGTAATGGAAATAGTGTTAGTTCTTCCAAGTTCATAGGAGACGAAACCTTGTGTTTTTCCTGACAATTTCAATGAAAGTTAAGAAACTGCATGTTCATTGTCTTACTCAGTGTTAAAACAAGGGCACTTAGATTTTTGGAAGAACACTTTCTGCTACTAATAAATATAGAGAACAGTTTTTCACACGCTATTCATTGCATTTTTGCATTCTGCTTTTAATTTAACATGTTCTTTTTAACTAACAAAAGCATAGTAACCCGAAAATGATTCTTTCTCTCATCACGTACTGTGCTGCAAATAATAAGTATTTGACCTGAGGATGCAACAGTGCGAAAACCTAGACGAAGATGAATCACTCTAAATAGGTTACAGGTTCCTGTCTTACAAAGAGGCTTAGGGCTTTAATGGTGTAATTGGTAATGGTTCGATTTCTGCAGCTGTAAATTACAAAAGACAAAAAAGTGATGTAAAATACGAGTTTCATTATTTTCTTTATAATTAATCAGGTAACTCATACCCATTCTAACCAGCTAGAAATTAATACATTTAACTGCTTTTCAGGTTTATCAGTATTTGTAGCATAAAGAACAATTATTGTTCTTTCATGAACTGCAAACAATTAAAAACAAAAGTAACAAAATTTGTACCACAACATTTCTGGCACTGACATTTACAAATGAAATAACTAGAAGTATGTAATTGTTACTGTTTGTGTCCTTGTTTATTTTATGTGGGCAGGTACAATCAATTCAATGAACAATAGATTTTACTATAATAAGTGCACTGTTGAATGAGCAGTACTACAAGTTTTGGCTTTGGACCTTTAAAGTCTAGATAGCTGTGCTGGATTACTGTCAATATGAAAGGTTACTAATTACCTTCCTATTGAGGGGAATAATGCAGCAGTAATCAGATTTTAGTAAAACAAAGTTTGGTTCTGATAATAACCTCATTAAAATCCACAAGAAAGGGCTCGAAACCTTTATCTAGTGTTCAGTTTCTTTTGACTGAAGTGCTGAAGTGATCCCAAACTCCTAGGTGTAGTAATGATGACTGCTAGGTAAAAAGGAGCAACGGGACAATGGAAAGCAGGCATAAAGCAGATGGCGATCAGTGGTGGTGGTGGTGGTGGTTGGGGTAAAGAAGAAAAACAAATGAACAAACAAAAAACTTTTCATCCACTTTGATATATACCAAGCATTTAAGATCTGTTAAACCTGTTTTAGACCTTAAATGCTTTGTTAGGAATGCTATGCTGAGAATGACATTTCATGGTAATTCTGATTTACGGCAGTACAGGAAACCAATGTTTATACATCGGTGTTTCACCATCTTTTAAAAGCATTTTCTAGAGTGTGTGAAGCAGATTTACAATGATGTATGAATATGTCTAATATTAGTGGTGGGAAGAAGTCTTTCAATTTGTCTTTTCATAGATATAAAGCACTTAACCATTTACAAGAGAGAGACAATATCATTATTTACTGATTTTTATGTTAATAGTAGGTTGCAAATGTTGTCTGACAGTAATATGTATATTAAAATCACTCATATGGATGTCGATAGAATGACTAATGAAGTACACAATGACTTGCTTGACTGTTTTTTTGAGCAGGTATATTTCTAGAGACTTATACAATTATTTAGTAATTGAATATCCTCTCATTCCTCTAATTTATGGGCTGCCTAACATTCATAAATAGCCTTATAGACCACTCATGAGATCAATAATTTAGGGGAGAGGTTGGTTGACTGAATAATATAGTGAAAGGACAAGTTATA